>NC_056758.1:23350000-23400000 GCF_018687715.1 Carya illinoinensis
TTAGCTGGATGAGAAAAGCATAGTGAAGAAGAAGGTGAAATCGATTTCCTAGAAGTTTTCTTCCCATTAATTTGATCTTTGAACGTCAGTGTTATTTCCTTTGCATATTTTTCTTTGAGTTGATCTAGTTTAAATTACAACTACAAAAATCTTAGTGATTCCTCTAGATAAAATCAAGTTTAGTATAATTTTGGTATTTGGCAAACGTAAGGTACTAATCCCTGAGGACGATACTCTTCTTATTACTTTACTATAAAACTACGATACTGTGCATTTGCAATTTTGCACCGGTCAAAAATCTACAATGAGAGAACAAGACCTTGAAGTAGAGGAATACAAGGATATGGGGAAAGTGTTGGTACAAGCCAGAATGAGCAAATTGAAGTAGAGTTGTACAATATAGGAGGGGCCACTATTGATGAAGAGGAAAAGAAACATATGCCCCTTGAGCTATGAATCCTCATGGGCAAATATGAAGAGATGGCCAAAAAGATAGGAGCATCTTCCTCAGTCAACTAGGTGTTAAGCAGAATGGATCTCTCTTACAGTGCAAAGGTTATTGTTGTCCCACTCCTGCCGAAATTTAAAGTCCCTTAGATTGAGATGTATAATAGATCTAAAGACCCAGTTGGAAATCTCGAGTCGTTCAGGGCTCACTTAATGCTCCATGGCTATCCTGGAAAAATTGCATGCCGATCTTTCCCCCTAACGCTCAGAGGAATGGTAAGGGGGTGGTTTGGAGCTTTGTAGCCAGGCATCATTGACATTTTTGAGGAACTGGGCAGGCAATTCGTTACCTAGTTCATGGCCAATAGAAGGAGGAGGCATTTGGCCACCTATCTCCTAATTGTGAAGTAGTGAGAAGATAAAAGTTTGAAAGCTTATCTCTCCCGATAAAGAGCATTTGAAAATAGACGACCAAGACGAGAATATCATGTTAGCAGTACTCCTTGGCAGCATTTGGCCTAGGAGCCTATTCATGGCTGAATTTGCTAGAAGAACCCCAACACACTATAAGAATTCATGGATTGGGCAGACGTTTTTGTCAATACCAAAGACACCCTCCAAGCTTTGATCACCTTGAGAAGGGCCAAGGTGGAGCAATCAAAGAACGAGGACAAAAAGGCCAATAGCAGGAGAACCCATGAGAAAGTGTCAAAAAGTAGGAAGGGGTCATACGAGAAACGGCAAGACAGTGGCACCTTTCCAGGAAGGCACACTAGAGTATAAGTGTGCAAACATAGAATTAGGAGTGACCTTGAGTCAATGACTACCGCAGTCAGAGAACTCACTAGTTTTGCACTTTCCACAATGTAGAAGGCCACAAAACTAAGGATTTCCATCACTTAAAGCGAATGATGGAAGAGATGCAAGAGGATGGGGAACTGGGGTGGTTGATCGCCCAACATTCATTGCCACCCAAGCATTTCGACCACAAAGGGAAGGAGTAGAGGAGGAGAGACTATAGGAGTGAAACCCCGAGGGTGAGGTAGACTGTAGGAAGGGGTGTGGAAAACCTTCGATGTCGAAATCAGGACAATGTCCTGTTCGGGGAAATCCAGACTATCACCAAGAGATTTACCAGGGGAGGCAAATATGTGTCTGGTAGAAAGGCATACGCTTGAAGAGCAAGGTATGAAGAAATCTTTAAGATTGGAAGACCAACGAAACAAGCCCAGGCTAAGAAGAGGATGGTCATCTTCTTTGATGAAGGCAACCATGAAGGGGTGATCAACCTACATGACAACAATGCCTTGGTAGTGACAATATTGGTCGCCAACTTCACTACAAAGAAGATAATAATAGATAATGGAAGCTTGATTGATATTCTTTTTTGGGAAGCATTCACAAAAATGGGCATCGACTAGAATTGATTAAGCCCACACTAACCCCATTGAAGGGATTTTTGGGAAAAACAGTTAACCTACGAGTTCCTTAACATTACCTATGAAGGTCGGATTGGGAATGTACACTAACACCACGATGATTGACTTCCTCATGGTCAAGACCCCTTCCTCAAACAATACCATAATCAAGCTGCCAACTCTAAATAGTCTGAAGGCCATAACCTCTACCCACCACCTAAAAATGAAAATTTCCAATAAAAAACAAGATTAGGTAAAGTGTGTGGTGACCAAGTGAGGGCGAGAGAATGCTATGTGCAGAAGTTGAAATGTGGAGAGAAAGATGTGCATATAATAAGGGTTGAGATGCGAGCTCCTTTCCTGCCGTCTAAGTCCATAGGCAAAGCCTAGAACAGAGGAGGCAAGTAGGCGTGGCAAAGGATCGCCTACTTGTTGCAAGCTTTGCCAGGGAAGCCCACCACCCAAAGCTAACTAATTAAAAGAGTGCCAAAGGAAAGGGACTGCAGCATCTCAAGAACTATCTTTGTCTCAATGGCACTCTCATGTAAGGAACATCTTGCAAAATCAATAGAATTGCTTTACATTTCATGAATCTCCTTCATGTTTTGAAACATCTCTCCTAAGTGTCTCATCCCTCCTTGCCACTAAACACGACCGAGCACATCTTCTGCCTGGTTATCTAAGCTAATGCTCCGCGCTCGCACCTAGCGAACAAAGGAGAGAATACCTCTCCTAAGTGTCACATCCCTTCTCTCCAACCAGTGCAGTCGAGCACATCTCCCACTTGGTTATCTAAGTTGATACTCCACGCTCACACCTGGCAAACAAAAGAAGGAACACATCTCCTAAGTGTCTAATCCCTCCTTGCCACTTAGCTTAGACGAGCACATCTCCTGCCTGATTATCAAAGCCGATGCTCCATGCTCACACTTGGCAAACAAATAAGGGAACACCTCTCCTAAGTGTCCCATTCCTAGTGCGATCAAGCACATCTCCTGCCTGGTTATCTAAGCCAATGCTCCATGCTCCCACCTGGCAGACAAAAGATGGAACACCTTTCCTAAGTATCCCATCTCTCCTTGCCACCGGCATAGTGAAGCACATCTCTCGCCTGGTTGTCTAAGTTGAGATGCATCAAAGGATTTGACCTCGACCTCGAATCTTCACCTGCATCAAAGGGGTTACTTAACATGCATTGAGTTTGCATGTAATTGGAGTGGTCAATTTGGTGTAAAGAAGATTTTTGACGTGTTACATGAACGTTTATGGGAGTATCATTTGCCATTTAATGACTTGTTGCATGCACATTTGCGGAAATATCACTTGCCATTTATAGAGGTTGCATATAATAAGACCGTGCATGCTACTACTTCATATTCTCATTTTAAAGTTTTTTATGATTTTAATCCACTTATTCCTTTAACTTGATGCTTTTGCTTATTGATGACAGGAATAGCTTGGATAGAACTTTTCAAATTCTTCAGAAAATTAATGATACTTTATATCTAGTGGATCTTCCAGGTAAGTATCATGTGCCTGCTATTTTCAATGTTACTGATCTTTTTCCCTTTGAGGAGAGTGAGACTGATGGGCTCCAAGATGGACCGAGCCTTAAAGATCCCTTGCAAGTTTCAAATGGCGAAATCACAAGATTGAGAGATAGGAAGAGTAAGGAAGCAATGTAAGAATTGGTACAATCTACTTGGGACTAGTCTAGCAAGAGCCCAATATTCAAGATGGGCTTAAGAGAAGGAGATCCAGTTCTCATTCACGTGATACAGGCAATGGAAGAGTGCAACATAAATTATGAGCTATTATTATGTTTATGTGATTGAAGACTTTGGACTTGTTTATTTCATTAAAAAGGCTTATTTTATTAGTTTAGAATAATTGGGTTTATTATGAGAAGGACTTAAGGGCATGTTGGGAAAGTAATTATTTTGTTGAACTATGGTTTCAAGAGGGTTACTGTAGCGTGGTATTGTAGCTGCGGCACTATTCACTCAGGGGTATTTTTGGAAGATGGGGGCTTTATTTTACCTAGGCTTTTGTGAGGCTTTAGTTTAAATACTCCTTATTACTTCATTTTAAAATATATGAAAGTTTATGAAAATTGATGAATTTTATTTATTGTGAGTTGAGTTTGTCTACTCTTATTTTTTATTGAACGTTTGAACTTATTAAGGGTAAATCACAACCTTTGTGGCATTCCACCTTTGTAACCTGAGTTCTTGAGACAGGTCTTCAACAGGTCTAGATTTTAATATAATCTAGGTTTTTGAAATGAGTTCCTCGTGGTTCTAGAATCTTCCATCCATTGACTTGATTTTGGCTTTCTTGGGTGAGTTTTTCAAATTGATTGTGGGTTCAAAAGATTCCAATTTTGTGGGTCATATCATTTGGTATTCAGAGTCAGGTTTCCAATCAGGTCTAATTCTATCTTTTAATTCTTGCATCTTTAAATTTAATTATAGGGCTTCATTATTCTAGAGTTGGAAAAAAAAAATGGCTGCCGAATTCCTTTCCTAGGGTTTCCGAATTTCTTTGATTAGAGTTGCACTATTCTTTGATTAGGGCTACCAAAATTACTCCATCTTAGGGTTCAGGTTTTTATTGGAGTGCCATTTCAGATTTGTTGAGTTTCACAATTGAATTCTATTGATTTTCACAATTTGTATATTTGAATTCAATTGTTTAATTTTCGTAATTGAATCAATTGTTTGTAATTGAATTAGTGAGAAAAGAAAAGAAAAGAAAAGAAAAATTCAAAAAAATTTTGAAAAAATAAATAAATAAAATTCTTTTATTGAGCCTTATCATCAAAAGGGGCTAAATATATTATTAGAGTTGGTATCTTGTTTTGTAATTACTCTTTCTCTCGTATAATTTTCTTGTTTTCTCTTGTTCTTGTTCTTGTTTCTTCAACCTTTAGTTAGAATAAAATAAGGTTGTATTGTCCTGATGGAGTTCAATTAGTTCTTAAAAAACTTGAGCGGGAAAACTCATGAGGTAAAAGGCAAGAGAGTATGACATCATTATCGGGAAAAAACCAATTAAGAGTGAAATACTAGTGGAGTGCCATTATTTGAGCATAAAAATGTAAGAGATTATGTGGGATTTTTGTTTCCACTAACATTCTTTTTGTGCAGCGCATTACGATATCCCATAAAAGTGACTCATCACCTAAGGAGATGGCAGATAATTCATTCTTTATGTTGCAGTTCATGCAATAAAAGTTTGAACGGTTGAATTTGACATTGGGGGGAAGTGAGGGATACGATGGATCAACAAGATGCATTGATTAGAATATGCAAGGTGGGAGAGATAGGAAGAGACATGAGTCTAGTATTAAACATGAGTATAAGAATGAGGAGTATGGTGAGTCTCTTGTTGTTAGGCGTGCTCTCAACACACAAAGTAAGATGGATGATATAAGGCAGCAGAGAGAAAATATTTTTCATACTAGATGCCACATCAACGACAAGGTATGTAGTATGATCATTGATGGAGTGGGTTTTACTAATGTGGTTAGCACTACTTTAGTTGAGAAATTGAATTTACCTACCTTGAAACACTCTAGACCATACAAGTTGCAACAGTTGAAAGATTGTGGGGAGGTTAGAGTAAATAAGAAGTGCTAGTTTCCTTTTCAATTAGAAAGTATAAGGATGATGTGCTTTGTGATATAATGTCTATGCATGCTGACCATATTTTGTTGGGGAGGCCGTGACAATGTGATAGGAGAGTGACCCATGATAGGTTCAGGAACATGTATAGCTTTGAAAAGGATGGAAAAACAATCAAACTTGCTTCTTTAACTCCAACACAGGTCCATGAGGATCAATTGAAGCTGAAAAGTAAGGTTGATCAAAAAAGGAAGAGTGAAAGTAAGGTTGATAAAAAAAAGAAAGAGTGAAAATGAGATTAATCAAAAAAGAAAGAGTGAAAGTAAAGTTGATAAAAAAAAGAAAGCGAGAAACTGAGATTGATAAAAAAAAAAAAAAAAAGAGTAAAAGTGAGATTGAGTGAAAAAGAAAGAGTGGGAGTGAGATTGAAGAAGAAAGAAATAGTGAGACAGAAAATGTGAGAGAGAGAGAGAGAGAGAGAGAGAGAGAGAGAGAGAGAGAGAGAGAGAGAGAGAGAGAGAGAGAAAGAAATGAGAGTGAGGCTGAAACCTCAAGGAAAAAAGAGAGTGAAAAGAAATAGGAGGGTGAAAAAAAAAAGCGAGAGTGAAGAAAGTTAGATAAAAACAAAGAGAGAAGTGAGTTTTTATGCTAATACGACTTTTAATACTAACAAACTTAACAAATCGTTGCCTAGCATTATTATCTCTTTGTTGCTGGGATATGAGGTCATGATTCCTAGTGGTATATTTACTGGATTGCCACCTATTAGAGAGATAGAGCAATACATTGATTTTGTGCTATGTGGAACAGTCCCTATCCAACCTTTCTTTGAATAACATGAGTCATTGACGTACTTGAAGGGACAAGATAAGTTGTATAGAATGCATGCCAAGTGAGTGCAATTCATTGAGACATTTCCTTATTTAATCAAGTACACACAAGGTAAGGAAAGTTTTGTGGTTATGAAGAATGTGTATCCTTTATCCTCATTTTAGATGCAAAGTTATTGAGATTTGAATATGATAAAAAAAAAAACAAATTGCATGCTAATGATGATGACCTTGCTAGTGTATATGGAGTATGTGAGAATGCATATTTTAGTAAGTGCTATAGACTAGATTTGTATTTGTTTAGAGAGAATAGACTTTGTGAACCTACTAGTCTTATGAGCAAGTTGATTGTGCATGGATGTGGTTTATTGGGTCATTTTGGTGTAAAGAGGATTTTAGATGTGTTTCATGAACATTTGTGGGAGTATTACTTGTCATTCATTGAGTTTGCATATAACTGAAGTGGTCAATTTAGTGTAAAGAAGATTTTTGACATGTTGCATGAACGTTTATGGGAATATCATTTTCCATTCAATGACTTGTTGCATGTACGTTTGCGGAAGTATACTTGCCATTTATAGAGTTTGCATATATAATAGGACCATGCACTACTACTTCATATTCTCCTTTTGAAGTTGTTTATGGTTTTAATCCACTTATTCCTTTAACTTTTATGCATTTACTTGTTGATGACAAGAGTAGCTTGGATACACATTTTCAAATTCTTGAGAAAATTAATAATACTTCATATCTAGTAGATCTTCTAGGTAAGTATCATGTGTCTTCTATTTTCAATGTTACTGATCTTTTTCCCTTTGCTGCAGGTGGAGATTCAATGTATAAATCCTTTTGAAGAGAGGGGGACTGATGGGCTTCAAGGTGGGCCGAGCCTTAAAGATCCTTTACAAGTTCCAAATGGGGAAAATCACAAGATTGAGAGCTAAAAAGAGTAAAGAAACAATGTAAGAATTGGTACAATCTACTTGGGACGAGTCTAGCAAGAGCCAACAAATATTCAAGATGGGCTTGAGAGAAGGAGATCCAGTTCTCATCCACGTGATACAAGAAATGGAAGAGTGCAATATAAATTATGGCCTATAATTATATTTATGTGATTGAAGGCCTTGGACTTGTTTATTTTATTAAAAATGCTTATTTTATTAGTTTAGAATAATTGGGTTTATTATGAGAAGGACTTAAGGGCGTGTTGGGAAAGTAATTGTGACGCCCCCAAATCCCACGTACGGACACGTAGAAATCGAGACGTCGGGATGATGACAACACGGGTCACCACCCTATCGCCAAGTGCCAAGTGTGTGTACATGCAACAAGTGTGCAATAAAAACACGCACGGATAAATAAAGTCTTATAACTAAGTATCAGAATTTTTGTTTAATACAAATCCGATTAAAACATACATAATAAAACATTACAAGTCTCAAATATCGTTTCAACACCAAACTACAAGGCAAAAAACTCCAAATCAAAACTTCGGCGGAGCCGCCTCCTCGGGCTCAGCCTCCTCCTCCTCCTCGACATCTGCATCAAAATCTACGGTACCAAAATGGTGCTGCAGGTAAGTAAAGATCCAAATGCCATAAGATAAAAACATATTAAACTCAACAATATGCATAAAAGAATGCCAAATGCACATATTCTATAAATCCACATTTTTCTACACACGCCAAAAAAACCCATTCGGCCCAAAACATATCCTTTAAACAAATCCTTGCCATTATCCCAGATAATGGCCCAAATCAAGAAAACCACCATTTTCTAAGAAAATGGATCACAAAAATCTCAAACATAACCTCGCTATTTTTCCAGAAAATGACTTGTATCCAATATCCAAAACTCATTCCAATTATCGCATGCCCCATGATTTGCCCTAGGGATCATCCGCACACTCTGGCTCCTGTGCCACACTGCAGGTAATGACTATGCGTGTGACACCTAAACGAGCGATGCCTAGTCTTACGCCCAACGCGTACCTGGACCAAGCCATCCCCTAGTCCCCGCTAACCTAGGAACCACGGAGTCGACACGACAGCGTTACCGTATCGTGAGATCCGGTCGTCGCCCAACGACAACCCAGGGGATGTCACTCAGTATTATTGTGATGCCCTCAAATCCCCACGCACGAACACGGAAAAATCGAGACGTCCGGATGATGACATCACGGGTCATCATCCTATCGACGTGTGCCAAGTGTGTGAAAAAGCGACGAATGTGCACGAGAAATACGCAGCGAAAAGCAAGTCAATAACTAAGTACCAGAATTTTTCTTGTTTAATACAAAGCTATTCAAAACATATATAAATAAATATTACAAGACCCAAATATTATTTTAAACTAAATACAAAACATGACATCAGCACCCCGGCGGAGCCGCATCCTCGGGCTCAGCCTCCTCCTCCTCATCTTCGATCTCTGCACCAAAATCTACGGTACCAAAAATGGTGCCGCAGGAAAGTAAACTCCAAACACCACTAGATAAAAATATATAAAACTCAAACAATATGCATGAAATAAAACCCAATGCATATGCGCCATAAAATATGATTTTTTTTACACGCACGCCAAAAACCCATTTGGCCCACAAAAACATATCCTTAAAACCAAGTCTTGCCATTATCCCAGATAATGGCCCAAACCACCATTTTCCCAGAAAATGGATCAAAAGCCTCGAAAACCAACATCGCCATTTTCCCAGAAAATGGCCCATGTCCGAAAACCATAAAAACAATCCGGTTATGCATGCACCATGATCTCCCCTAGGGATCACCCGCACACCCTCGCTCTGTGTCACACCGTAGGTAACGACTACGCATGTGACACCTAAACGAGCGATGCCTAGACTCGCGCCCTGCGCGTACCTGGATATCACTCAGTTTTATCCACTCCCGAGTGACCAGAGGAGCTCCACCGAGATAATAACCCATCCCAGCTTGGGCTCGTGTAACTCACGCACCCAAAAACCATTTACGCCAATAAAACGAAATTTTCTCAAATAAATAAAATGCACATATACCCAAAATACAACTCACGCCTCATGGCTCAAATAAAATCAAGCAATCACAAACAACCAAAACCAAGCACTCCGTCCTCAATCCATCCGACCCCCGAACTCCTCGGACTCAGTCCGGAATCAGCCAACCAAAAACAATAATTTATTGAAAGAGTAAAATATATTTAAATCTAAAAGTAGGGTTTGGAAAATACTTACAGCGCTATATGGTATTTTTAGAAAGCTTGCGGCGTTGCAAACAGCGGAAGGAAAGCAACGTAATAGTGAAAATTCACTGTGGCCATGGGTTGTAAAATACCTACTTTTTGAACAAGGACAAACCAAGGCTCGGGATTGATAGGGAATGGCCTTGAGATATTTATGAAGCTAAGGGAAATGAGTTTTGGCCGTGGGTGGTGGTGGAAATGGCGGTCGAAGGCCACAAAGGGGTTGAACGGAGTTGAGCTCGCGGGAGCTGCTCCGGCAACGGATCGAGGCCAGAAATAGGTGGTTTAGGTCGGCAAGAGGTAGGGAAAGAAGCTGTGAAAAGATGGTGGCCGGAGGTGGTGCGACGGCGCCAGAAACGGTGAAAAACTGTATGGCTTGGAGGAGCTCGTGGCGGCCAACGGTGGCTCAGATGGAGGTGAAACTTGGTGGGAATGTTCACCGGTGAGAGGGGAAGAAAACTGGGTGGGTGGTGTAGGCCACGCCCCCGGCGAGCGGCGGTTCTGGGCTGCAAAAGCAACCGGCAACAGGGGCAAAAACAGAGCAAGTGCAGCTACTTCCGGCGGCTCTCGAAGGCTAACGGCTGGTCTGATGGCTCTGAAAGTTGGTGGAGATGATCTCTGGTGGAAGGGGAAGAGAATGGTGGTGACAGTGCACTAAAAGGTGGCTGGACGGCGGAGAATGGGGCTGACAAACAGGCGGCGACGGAAGGAAAAAAAAAAGGGCTGCTGCGTACGCGGGAGAGGAGGAAGAAGAAAGAAAAAGAAAATGAAGAAAAAGAAGGAAAAAGAAAGAAAAAGAAAGAAAAGAAAAGGGAAAAGAAAAAGAGAAAAGAAAAGAAATGAGGTCCAATCCTCACTCTGGTAACCAAAAACAGATCCGCCGAAAACGATATTAAAAACCGTAAGACGACTAAAATAAATTAAACATCACCTCAAATAAATTAAAAACCAATTAAAACACATTAATTTAAAATAAATAAACTAATATATTAATTAAATTAAAAACAACCCTTCAGTGAAAATACACGTAAAAGCGGGTCATCAGATCCTCCCCCCTTAAAACAAATTTCGTCCTCGAAATTTGCAAGATCAACTACTAACTTAAATCAAGCCACATAAAATCATATAAACCATCTGTGACCAAGATTAAGATACGTACCTTTATTACTCAAACAAGTACGGGTATTGTTCCCTCATGTCCGCTACTCGCTCCCAAGAGAAGTCTTGAGCTAATGGATCTCCCCATGCCACCTTAACTAAAGGTATCGTTTTGGACCTCAACTGTTGCTCCTTCCAATCTATGATCTGCGACGGAACAACCTCATAAGTGAGATCCGGTTGCAACTGAATACCCTCTGGGTCGACGAAGCGTGGCTCTTGCTGTCCAAAGCTCTTCTTCAAGGACGATACGTGGAAGACATCATAAATATCCCCAAAATACTCTAGCAAAGCAACTCTATAGGTGACGGACCCTACCTTCTCCAGAATTTGAAAAGGGCCGACATACCTCGGATCCAGTTTCCTCTTCTTACCAAAACGCTTAACACCTCTCATGGGAGAGACTTTGAGATAAATCCAATCACCAACTTCAAAAGATAACTCTCTCCTCCTGGTATCAGAGTAGCTTTTCTGGCGACTCTGAGCTGCCGCCATTTTATCTCTGATGATCCAGACTTGGCTTTGCATCTCTTGAATTATTTCGGATCCAATAATCTTACTCTCCCCGACTTCATCCCAACACAAGGGCGATCTGCACTTCCTCCCATAAAGAGCTTCATAGGGGGCCATCTGAATGGTCACATGGAAGCTGTTATTATATGCAAACTCTATGAGTGGCAAATGGTTTTCCCAACTCCCTTGAAATTCCATGACACACGCTCGCAACATGTCTTCAAGGGTCTGAATGGTGCATTCCGATTGGCCGTCTGTCTGTGGGTGGTAAGCAGTACTGAACTTCAACTTAGTACCCAAAGCTGCCTGCAAACTTTTCCAGAACTGTGACATGAACCTTGGGTCTCGATCCGATACTATACTCTTTGGTATGCCGTGCAGCCACACTATTTCTTTCACGTACAAGCGTGTCAACTTACCCAAGGAGTCGGTGTTATTAACAGGCAGGAAATGAGCACTCTTCGTTAACCGGTCAACAATCACCCAAATAGAATTTTTCCCACTAGGCTTTCTCGGCAAACCCACTACAAAATCCATCGTGATGTCATCCCATTTCCACTCAGGAATAGGGAGGGGTTGGAGCATACCAGCGGGTCTTTGATGCACGGCCTTCACTTGACGGCATGTGTGACATTTCTCAACATATAAGGCAATATCCCTCTTCATTCCATCCCACCAGTAATTTTTCTTCAAGTCCCGGTACATCTTTGTACTGCCGGGATGAATTGAATAAGGGGCCGCATGAGCTTCTGCCATGATCCGCTTCTTGAATTCCGAATCCTTGGGGACCACTCTGCGATCTCGGAACCGAAGTATCCCATCTTTATCCATGCTATAATGCAACGGCCCTCGAGATTTTCTGACTCTTTTTCTGATATTCAGCAGCTTTGGATCCTTCCTTTGAAGAGTCTTCAATTCTTCAAAATCAGTTACCTGAATATCAAGAACTGAAGATAAAATCTCTTCTTGCTGCGAACTCTCAATAAGGAGCCTTCTCATCCCACAAAGCAACGAATTCAATTCCAATGGCTCGGCTTCATCTTCCAAGTGTGATTTTCGGCTCAAAGCATCAGCAAGTATATTAGCCTTCCCCGGATGGTATTTGATCTCACACTGGTAGTCACTGATTAGCTCTAGCCATCGCCTCTGCCTCATGTTCAGATTTTTTTGGGAAAACAAATGCTTCAAGCTCTTGTGATCAGTGTACACCTCGCAAGCTTCCCCATACAAGAAGTGCCGCCAGATCTTGAGTGCAAAAACAATCGCAACCAACTCTAAATCGTGCGTCGGATAATTTTTCTCATGGTCCTTTAGCTGACGAGATGCATAGGCAACAACCCGTCCTTGCTGCATAAGGACACAACCCAAACCAAACTTAGACGCATCACTGAAGACTACGAATGGCTTATGCGGTTCTGGAAGCGCTAACACTGGTGCCGTCGTCAACCTGTTCTTTAATTCTTGAAAGCTTCTCTCACACTTATCTGACCAAACAAATTCTGTATTCTTCCGAGTCAGAGCTGTGAGAGGTCCGGATAGGCGAGCAAATCCCTCCACAAATCTTCGGTAATAACCAACAAGCCCCAAGAAACTCCGGATCTCACGCACTGTAGTCGGACGAGGCCATGACAAAATGACTTCCACCTTACTAGGATCAACAGCCACTCCGTCTCGGGAAATCACATGCCCAAGAAATCTGACTTCCTCCAGCCAGAACTCACAGTTGCTAAGCTTGGCATATAGCTGGTGTTCTCTCAATTTCCCAAGTACCAGACGAAGATGATACACATGTTCTTCAACATCTCGGGAATAAATCAGAATATCGTCAATAAACACTACCACAAAGGAATCCAGATAAGGTCGAAATACTCGATTCATCAAATCCATGAAAGCGGCAGGGGCATTAGCTAACCCAAACGGCATCACCTTAAATTCATAATGCCCGTACCTCGACCTGAAAGCAGTTTTAGGCACATCCTTGTCTCTGATCCTCAGCTGGTAGTATCCCGACCTCAAATCAATCTTCGAGAACACGACTGCTCCTTGAAGCTGATCAAATAAATCGTCGATCCGCGGGAGAGGATATTTATTTTTGATGGTCACCTTGTTTAATTCCCGATAATCTATGCACATACGGAGGGTTCCATCTTTCTTTTTAACGAACAACGCTGGCGCACCCCATGGCGAAGTACTAGGCTGAATAAATCCCTTATCTACCAGCTCTTGCAACTGAGTCTTCAGCTCTTTTAATTCAGCCGGTGCCATGTGATAAGGAGCTTTATGTACAGGAGCCGCTCCAGATTCCAAGTCTATAACAAACTCCATTTCTCGAACAGGGGGTAGTCCGGGCAAGTCATCCACAAACACATCGGGAAATTCTTCCACAACTGGAATGTCTACCAAAGACTTCTCCTCGGACGGCGTGGACACCATCTGAACTAAGAATGCATCCGCTCCCCATGCAATCTCTCTTCTTGCTTGAATTGCCGATATAATTACCAGTTTTTCTTTTAACTTACTCCCTGCAAATTCAAGACAATCACCATCTGGAACCTGAAAGGTAATTACCCGACTTCTGCAATTAATACTCGCAGAATATCGGTATAGCCAATCCATCTCGAGAATGATATCAAAACCCAACAGCTTAAACACAACCAAATCAGCATCCAAGAAACTTCCTTCAAAATTTAACGGGCATCCCAACGCAACCTTGGAGCACCATACCATTTCACCATCGAGTAAAGCCACCACCAATGACTTTGGCAAAGGTTCCGTGACCAAATTACACATCCGCGCAAACGTGGAAGATACAAATGACTGTGAAGCACCGGAATCAAACAAAGTGCAAGCATAAAACTCGTACAAACGGACTCTCCCTGAACCAAACACACAACCCATGAAATCCAAAAAAAAACAAAGAAGAAACCAAATAAACCAAAATTAAATCCAACATAGAATCAAATTAATCCATACCTGTAATTACTCCAGCATCATGGGTCGCTGGCGCCTCATCATCCACATCTCCGGGTGTGACAGCATAAACCTGGGCTTGCACTGCTTGCCTTGGATTTGTTCTTCCACAGCGTCTACCTCCACGGCTTCCTTGAGCTGTTCTTGGACATTCTCGGGCAAAGTGACCCTGCGGGCCACAATTATAACATCGAGCCCCACCAGAAGGGCACTCACCCACATGGGCTCTATTACAAACTTCGCAAACAGGCACACGTCCTCCCATGCAAACACCTGGGATGCTTGCGGTCGAGTTCCGATCCGCTGAACAAATTTCTGAGGCGAACCCGAGCTGCTTCCTTCACCAGAAAAACTCCGCCTCTTATGACCCAGAGGGGAGCCCATACTCAGATTATTTTCTCGCTCCACAAGGGTGGCCACATCCACTAATTCCTGAAAAGTGGATATCCGATGGCTGACCACCATACGGCGTATATCAGGGCGTAGTCCCTCCTGAAAATGATCAGCTCGCATCTCCTCTGTGGCGATAAGGTGGGGAGCAAATCGCCCAAGTTCTATAAACCTTCGGGCGTACTGTTCCACTGTCATGCCTCCTTGAACCAAATTTGAGAACTCTCTTGCCTTTTGCTTCCTTACCGATGCGGGAAAGAAGCGGTCATTAAATTCTTTCTTGAAGCGTTGCCAGGTTACAGCAGCGAATGAACCCAACTCTACTTCTAGCATCACCCTCTTAGTATCCCACCAATCAAAAGTGGTGCCTTGCAACAGATAGCTGGCGTAGAGTACCTGTTGCGCCTCGGTGCAACCACACACCTCAAAAGTTCTTTCCAGATCCTTGATCCGCTTTCCAGCTTGAAGTGGGTCCTCTTCTCCAGTGAAGTGTGGGGTCCTATGCGCCAGAAAGCGCTCATAGGTGCATCCGGCTTGCACCATGCTGCTAGATCCTCCCAGGTAAAGCCAAGGCCCTCCTTGATATGGCCAAGGACCTCCTCGTTGCGGCCAAAGTCCTTCTTGTTGCGGACAAGACCCTCCTTGTGGCGGCCAGGGACCCCCTTGTTGTGGCCAAGGTCCCCCTGGTTGTGACCAAGGCCCCCCTGGTTGTGGCCAAGGCCCTGTCTGTTGTGGCCTAAAATTTTGCTGCATAAACTCCGTCATCTGCCGTATGGCTTGGGCTATGGAGTCATCTCTTGATGTATTGTCCCGTGGCTCTTGAGTAGATTTCTTTGGCCTCCCCATTTTCCTGCCACCACAACCTTTGACCCCCTTTCAGAAAACAAAAATAAATAAAACCAACAACAAACAAAAACAGAACCAAAGACCAACACCACATCACACAAAACAAAAGAAACCAATTTGCAAAAACATAACTAAATAAATAAAAACAAACAAACAAGTTCAAACAAATAAAACAAATAAAACAATTTAAATAACTTTACTTAACATAAATTTTAAAACACAACTTTAAAAGCATTCTGGTACTACCTACGGGACATGTGGCTTTACCCAGAGCCAAACCGCTCTGATACCACCTTTGACGCCCCCAAATCCCCACGCACGAACACGGAAAAATCGAGATGTCCGGATGATGACATCACGGGTCATCATCCTATCGACGTGTGCCAAGTGTGTGAAAAAGCGACGAATGTGCAAGAGAAATATGCAGCGAAAAGCAAGTCAATAACTAAGTACCAGAATTTTTCTTGCTTAATACAAAGCTATTCAAAACATACATAAATAAATATTACAAGACCCAAATATTATTTTAAACTAAATACAAAACATGACATCAGCACCCCGGCGGAGCCGCATCCTCGGGCTCAGCCTCCTCCTCCTTATCCTCGATCTCTGCACCAAAATCTACCGTACCAAAAATGGTGCCGCAGGTAAGTAAACTCTAAACACCACTAGATAAAAACATATAAAACTCAAACAATATGCATGAAATAAAACCCAATGCATATGCGCCATAAAATATGATTTTTTTTACACGCACGCCAAAAACTCATTTGGCCCACAAAAACATATCCTTAAAATCAAGTCTCGCCATTATCCCAGATAATGGCCCAAATCACCATTTTCCCAGAAAATGGATCAAAAGCCTCGAAAACCAACGTTGCCATTTTCCCAGAAAATGGCCCACATCCGAAAACCATAAAAACAATCCGGCTATGCATGCACCATGATCTCCCCTAGGGATCACCCGCACACCCTGGCTCTGTGCCACACCGTAGGTAACGACTACGCATGTGACACCTAAACGAGCGATGCCCAGACTCGCGCCCTGCGCATACCTGGCCAGGCCATCCTCTAGTCCCCGCCACTCTAGGGACCACGGAGTCGACACGATAGCTTTACCGTATCGTGCGATCCGGTCATCGCCCTGACACGACCCAGGGGATGTCACTCAGTTTTATCCACTCCCGAGTGACCAGAGGAGCTCTACCGAGATAATAACCCATCCCAGCTTGGGCTTGTGTAACTCACGCACCCAAAAACCTTTACGCCAATAAAACGAGATTTTCTCAAATAAATAAAATGCACATATACCCAAAATGCAACTCACGCCTCATGGCTCAAATAAAATCAAGCAATCACAAACAACCAAAACCAAGCACTCCGTCCTCAATCCATCCGACCCCCGAATTCCTTGGACTCAGTCCGGAATCAGCCAACCAACAACAATAATTTATTGAAAGAGCAAAATATATTTAAATCTAAAAGTAGGGTTTGGAAAATACTTACAGCGCTATACGGTATTTTTAGAAAGCTTGCGGCGTTGCAAACAGCGGAAGAAAAGCAACGTAACAGTGAAAATTCATTGTGGCCGTGGGTTGTAAAATACCCACTTTTTGAACGAGGACAAACCAAGGCTCGGGATTGATAGGGAGTGGCCTTGAGATATTTATGAAGCTAAGGGAAATGAGTTTTGGCCGTGGGTGATGGTGGAAATGGCGGTCGAAGGCCAAAAAGGGGCTGAACGGAGTTGAGCTCGTGGGAGCTGCTCCGGCAACGGATCGAGACCAGAAATAGGTGGTTTAGGTTGGCAAGAGGTAGGGGAAGAAGCTGTGAAAAGATGGTGGCCGGAGGTGGTGCGACGGCGCCAGAAACGGTGAAAAACCGTATGGCTTGGAGGAGCTCGTGGCGGCTAACGGTGGCTCGGATGGAGGTGAAACTTGGTGGGGATGTTCACCGGTGAGAGGGGAAGAAAACTGAGTGGGTGGTGTAGGCCACGCCACCAGTGAGCGGCGGTTCTGGGCTGTGAAAGCAACCGGCGATAGGGGCAAAAATAGAGCAGGTGCAGCGACTTCCGGCGGCTCTCGAAGGCTAATGGCTGGTCCGATGGCTCTGAAAATTGGTGGAGATGATCTCTGGTTGAAGGGGAAGAGAATGGTGGTGACGGTGCACTAAAAGGTGGCCGGACGGCAGAGAACGGGGCTGACAAACAGGCGGCGATGGAAGGAAAAAAAAAGGGGCTGCTGCGTACGCAGGAGAGGAGGAAGAAGAAAGAAAAAGAAAAAGAAAATGAAGAAAAAGAAGGAAAAAGAAAGAAAAAGAAAGAAAAGAAAAGGGAAAAGAAAAAGAGAATATAAAAGAAATGAGGTCCAATCCTCACTCTAGTAACCAAAAACAGATCTGCCGAAAACGATATTAAAAACCGTAAAACGACTAAAATAAATTAAACACCACCTCAAATAAATTAAAAACCAATTAAAACACATTAATTTAAAATAAATAAACTAATATATTAATTAAATTAAAAACAACCCTTCAGTGAAAATACACGTAAAAGTGGGTCATCACAATTATCCACTCTCGAGTGACCAGAGGAGCTCCACCGAGATAATACCTCATCCCGGCTTGGGGTCGTGATACTCACGCACTCAAAAATCTATTTACACAAATAAAACCAGTTTCTCTCAATTTAATAAATGCACATGAATGCCCCATGCAATGCACACCTCAAGACACAATCCATCCAATAAATAACAAAATCTACAATAACAAACAACTCCGTCCTCAATCCATCCGACCCCCGACTCCTCAAACTCAGTTCGGAATTAACCAACCAGTCAATGAATTTATTGTAAAAGCAATAATATATTTAAATCTAAAGTAGAATTTGAAAAATACTTACAGCGCTATAAGATATTTTTAGAAGGATCAAGGAGCTGCAAACGGCGGAGAAAAAGTAACGTAACAATGTAAAAAACACTGTGGCCGTGGGTTGTAAAATACCCACTTTCGAACGGGGACAAACCAAGACTTGAAATTGATAGGGAATGGCCTAGAGATTTTTATGAAACTAATGGAAGTGAGTTTTGGCCGTGGGTGGTGGTGAAAGTGAAAAAATGGTAAAACGGCGTTGAGCTCGTGGGAGCTACTCCGGCAACAGATCGGGGCCGGAAATGGGTAGTTTAGGACGGCAAGAGGTAGGTAATGAAGTGGTGAAAAAATGGTGGCCGGAGGTGGAACGATGACGGCGAAAATGCACAAAAACAATGCAGCTTGGAGGGGCTCTCGGCGGCAAACGACGGCTCAGATGGAGGTGAAATTTGGTGGGGAGGTGCGCCGACCGGAGGGGAAGAGAACTGGGTGAGTGGTGTTGGCCATGTTGCCAGCGAGTGGCAGTTCTAGGTGGAGAAGTTGGACGGCGACAGTGAGGAGAGAGAGAGAGCACGTCGCGCACGGGAGAGAAGAACAGAAAGAAGAAGGAAAAAAGAAGAAAAAGGAAAAGAAGGAAAAGAAAAAGAAAAGGATGAGAAAAAGAAAAAGAGAAAAGAAAAAGAAAAGATGGAAAAAGGAAATGAGTTCCAATCCTCACCTCCGAAGTCCAAAAACTGATCCGACGAAAACAAATTTTAAAAACTATAAAACAACTAAAATAATTTAAACACCACAATAAACTAAAATAAATCTAATTAAAATACAATAAATTAAAATAAAAGAACTAATATTTTAATTAAATTAAAATACTCCTTCAGTGAAAATACACGTAAAAACGGGATATCACAGTAATTATTTTGTTAAACTAGGGTTTCAAGAGGGTTGTTGTAGTTGAGTTACTGTAATGCAATAGTAGTCGCGGCACTATTCACTCAATGGTATTTTGGAAGATGTGGGCTTTATTTTATCTAGGGTTTTGTGAGGTTTTAGTTTAAATACTCTTTATTGCTTTATTTTAAAATGTATGAAAGTTTATGAAAATTGATGAATTTTCTTCATTGTGAGTTGAGTTTAGAACCTAAACTCAACTCACAATGAAGAAAATTCATCAATTTTCATAAACTTTCATGTAGTTTCAAAATGAAGCAATTTCATAAACTAAAACCTCACAAAATCCTAGGTAAAATAAAGTCATATCTTCCAAAAACACCCTTGAATAGTACGGCTATAGTAACCGTCAATAGTGTCGTGCCACAGTATCCATCCCCTAAACAAGATAAAACCCTAAACTAAAAATTTAAGAATCTTTCTCAAAATATCCATGGGTGAAATACAAGGCCTTCCCTAAAGAAACCCTAGCTGAAAATTAAAACAATCCCTAAACTACTCTTAAAAATTTCTCTTGAAACCCTAGTTTGCAAAGCTTAAAACATATGTGTGGGCTGGACATCTCTCAAGCCCAATTATTCTAAATTAATTCCTATGACTAATAAAATAAGTCCTTTTAATAAAATAGACAAGTCCAAAGCCTTCAATAACAATATACCCAAGTCATGTCTTCCATAAATTGTTGTATCACATGAATGAAAATGGATTTTCCTCCTTTAAGCCTGGCTTGAATGTTAGGCTCTTGCTAGACACGTCCCAAGTGGACTGTACCAATCTTTGCATTGTTTTCTTGACCTTCTTAGCTCTTGATCTTATGATTGCCCCATCTGGAATTCAAAAATGATCTTTAAGACTTGGTCTACTTTGGTGTCCATCATTCTCCGTCTCCTCAAAAGGATTCAACCTCAAGTATCCACCTATATCAAAGGGAAAAAGATCAGTAATATTGAAAAGAGTAGAAACATAATACTTACCTGGAAAATCTACTTGATATGAATTACCATTAATTCTCTCAAGAATTTAGAAAAGTCTATCCAAGCTATTCCTATCATCAACAAACAAAAGCATCAAATCTAAAGAAGTAAGTGGATTAAAATCATAAATAATTTCAAAAGGAAAATAAGAAGTAGTAGTATGCATTGTCCTATTATATGCAAATTCTATAAATGACAAACAATCCTCCTAAGTTTTTAAATTCTTATGAACAACAGTGCGTGAGAGCTAAGTTAAGGTCCTATTAACTACTTCAGTCTGGTCTTTAGTCTGTGGATGGCAAGTAATGGAAAATAAAAGCTTAATACCCAATTTTCCCCACAAAACCTTCCAAAAGTAGCTAAGGATCAATTTAACATCCCTATCAGAAACAATACTCCTAGGCACACCATGAAGTCGCCCTATCTCCCTGAAAAATAAGTCAGTTATGTTTGTGGCATCATCAGTTTTATGACATGGAATGAAATGTGTTATTTTGCTAAATCTATCCACAACCACAAAAATAGAATCTCTACCCATTTTTGTCCTAGGCAGCCCCAAAATAAAGTCCACAGATATGTCTACCAATGCCTCACTAGGAACAGGTAAGAGTGTATACAACCCATATGCCAAAACCTTAGATTTGGCTTTTCTACATGTAATGCACGTGCCACAAATGCGATTGACGTCTCTTCTCATCTTAGGCCAATAGAAATGTTCATGCATTATGTCAATGAATGGCAAATGATACTCCCACAAATGCTCATGCAACAAGTCTAAAGTCTGCCTTATACCAAAATGATCCATCAAACTACATCCACATGCTTTAAGCACAATCAACTCACGCATAGAGCCATTAGGTACACAAAGTCTATTCTCTTTAAACAAGTGCCAATCTAGTCTATTGCACTTACCAAGCGATGCTTTCTCACATACTCCATACACACTAGCAAAGTCATCATCATTAGCATGGAATTTTTTATCATATTCAAATCCCAATAACTTTACATTTAAAATAACACATATTCCACACACACTAGCAATGTCATCATCATTATCATACAATTCCTTATCATATTCAAATCTCAATAACTTTGCATTTAAAATAAAGACAATGATATACCTTCTTGGTAATGCATCAACCATAAAATTTTCCTTACCAT
Source organism: Carya illinoinensis (assembly GCF_018687715.1). NCBI lineage: Eukaryota > Viridiplantae > Streptophyta > Magnoliopsida > Fagales > Juglandaceae > Carya > Carya illinoinensis. The sequence continues at coordinate 23,371,384 of NC_056758.1, forward strand.
GTGTGTATTTGATGACATGAGGAAAAGTCTCATTACATTCCTCCCACATGGCATGCATTCTATTCAACTTACCTTGTCATTTCAAGTGAACCAAGGACTTATGTTTGGTATGTAGGACAAATTCTTTTGGCCAAAGGTAATGTTGCCAATTTTTCCAATGGTGTCACAAAATCAATTTGATGGTCAAAGGTAATGTTGCCAATTTTTCCAATGGTGTCACAAAATCAATTTGATGGTTTATTTCTCTAATAAGTGACAATCCACTAAGAACATCGCTAGGCAACACGACCTTATATCCTTACAACAAAGAGATAACAATACTAGGCAAAGATTCATTAAGTTCGATAGTATTAAAATTCGCCTTAGCATAAAAACTCACTTCTCTCTTTGTTTTTCTCCCACTTTCTTCACTCTCGCTTTTCTTTTCACTCTCTTATTTCTTTTCACTCTCTTTTTTTCTTGAGGTTTCAACCTTATCCTCATTTCTTTCCTCTCTCATTTTTCTTTCTCTCTCATTTTCAATCTCACTATTTCTTTCTTCCTCAATCTCACTCACATTCTTTCTTTTTCGCTCAACCACACTTTTACTCTCTTTTTTTTCTTAATCAATCTTCGTTTCTCTCTTTCTTTTTTGATCAACCTCACTTTCACTCTTTCTTCTTTGATCCACCTTACTTTTCAACTTCAGTTGGTCCTTTTAAAAAATGTACATGTTCCTGGACCCATCATGGATCACTCTCCGATCACACTGTCACGGTCTCCCCAACAAAATATAGCTAGCATGCATAGGCACTACATCACAAAGCACATCATCCTTGTACTTTCCAACTGAAAAAGAAACTAACACTTGCTTATTGACCCTAACCTCCCCACAATTATTCAATCACTACAACTTATATGGTCTAGAGTGTTTCAAGGTAGGAAAATTCATTTATTAACTAAAGTAGTGCTAGCCATATTAGTACAACTCCCTCCATCAATGATCATACTACATACCTTGTTTTTTATGTGGCATCTAGTATGGAAAATGTTATCTCTCTGTTGCTCTGTATCATCCATTTTAATTTGTGTATTGAGAGCCCATTGGTTAACAAGAAACTCACCATACTTTTTATTCTTATACTCGTGTTCAATACTAGGCTAATGTCTCTTCCTATCTCTCCTACTTTGTATATTTCTAATCAATACACATCATTGGTCCATCCTATCCCTCACTTCCCCTAACACCATGTTCAACTGCTCAAGCTGTTGTCGCATAGCCTGCAACACAAAGGAGTTATTTACATCCCCTTTGGTGATGAGTCATTTTATGAGATATCATATGCGCTACACAAAAAGAATGTTTGTGGAAAAAGAGGTCACACGCTCCCTTACGTGTTTACACTCTAATAATGGCATTCCACTTGTGTTTCACTCTTAATTAACTTTTTCCCGATAATGATCTCACACTCTCTTGCCTTTTACCTCAAGAGCTTTCCCACTCAAGTTCTTTAAGAACTAAATTGAACTCAATCAAGGCAATACAACCTTATTTTATTCCAACTAGTAATTAGGTTCAAGAAACAAGAACAAGAGAAACAATGAAGGAATTAAATGACATGAGAATCAGGGAAATTATATGAGGAAAAAAGTAATTACAAAACAAGATATCAACTATAATGATATATTTAGCCGCTTTGATGATAAGGCTCAATCATTTTTCTTTTTGAAATTTTCTTTTCCTTTCTTTTCTTTTCTTTTACTTTCTTTTCTTTTTTCTTTTTTTTTTTCTCACTAATTCAATCACAAACAATTGATTCAATTGCGAAAATCAAAAAGTTGAATTCAACACACAAGAATTTATAGGAATTAGAAGGGAATCAATGAAACCCTAAGATGATGAAGAACACAGCAGCCCTAATAAGATGAAATTTTGTTAACACAAAAATCCTAATGAATAAGACAATCTCGGCAGCCTCAAGATGATGTAATTTGGCCAAACAAACCCTAGAAAATAATGACAAATTCGCAGCCCCTCTAGGGTCTTCTTTTTTTTTTTTTTTTTTTTTTTTTTTTTTTTTTTTACAATCCTAGAACAATGAAACTCTAGTATTAAAGATGCAATAAATAAAAAATAGAATCAGACCTGATTGGAAACCTTACTCTGAATACCAAATGATCTGAACCCGTGGAATTGGAATCCCTTAAACCCACAATCAATTTGAAAACTCACCCAAAAAACTAAAATCAAGTCAATAGATGGAAGAATCTAGACCCTTGAGGAACTCGTTTCAAGAACCTAGATTATATTAAAATCTAGACCCATTGAAGAACCTGTCTCAAGAACCCAGATTATGTGATATCCCTTTTTTAAGTGTATTTTCACTGAAGGAGTATTTTAATTTAATTAAAATATTATTTCTTTTATTTTAAATTATTGTACTTTAATTATATTTATTTAGTTGTGATATTTGTTTTGTAGAGCTTTTTTAATATTAATTATCGTTTTGAGTTTAAATTGTTGTGTAATTTATTTTAGTTTGTTTTTGGATTTAAAATTATGTTGCTGTTTTTACTAGTCATTTATTATATTTTAGCTTGATGTGGTGTTTAAATTATTTTATTCATTTTATAGCTTTTAAAGTCATTTTCGTCGGATCAGTTTCTGAACTTTAGAGGTGAGGACTGGACCTCATTTCTTTTCCCCATCTTTTCTTTTTCTCTTTTTCTTTTTCTCTTTTCTTTTTCTTTCTCTTTTCTTTCTTTTTCTTTCTTCTTTTTCTCCTCCGGTTTCCCCCTCCCCCGCGCGCATTTTCTCTCTTTTTCCCTCCATTTTCACCATTTTCGTTCCACCGCCCAGAACCACCGCTGGTCGGTGACGTGTACGACACCACCCACCCAGAAATCTTCCCCTCCGGCCGGCGCACCTCCCCACCAAATTTCACCTCCATCCGAGCCACCGTTAGCCGCCATGAGCTCCTCCAAGCTGTGGTGTTTTTGTGCTCCAGCGCTGCCGTCGTTCCACCTCCGGACACCACCTCTTCACCACATCATCACCTATCTCTTTCTGTCCTAAACCACCTATTTCCAGCTCCGATCGGTTACCGGAGCAGCCCCCACGAGCTCATCTTCGTTTTTGCCGTTTTTCACTTCCACCGCCATTTCCTCCTCCACCCACGGCCCACTCTCAGTTCCACTAGTTTCATAAACACCTCTAGGCCATTTCCTATCAATCCCAAGTCTTGGTTTGTCGCCATTCAAAAGTGGGTATTTTACAACCCACGTCCATAGTGTATTTTACACTGTTAGGTTACTTTTTCTTCACCGTTTGCAGCTCCTTGATCCTTCAAAAATTATTATATAGCGCTGTAAGTATTTTTCAAACACTATTTTAGATTTAAATATATTATTTCTTTTACAATAAATTCATTGACTGGTTAGTTATTCCGAACTGAGTCCGAGGAGTCGGGGGTCGGATGGATTTGAGGACGGAGTTGTTTGGTTATTGTTGATGTTGAGTTTGTTGGATAAATTATGTCTTGAGGTGTGCATTGCATGGTGCATTCATGTGCATGTATTAAATTGAGATAAACCGGTTTTATCAGTGTAAATGGATTTTCGGGTGCGAATGTATCACGACCCCAAGCCGAGATGGGACATTATTTCGGTGGAGCTCCTCTGGTCACTCGGGAGCGTAATATACTAAGTGATGTCCCTTGGGTTGTTGTTGGGCGACAACGGGAGCGGGCGGGATGGTAACGCTCTCGTACCGACTCCGTGGTCCCTCTGCTGGCGGGGGCTAGAGGATGCTTGACTACGTACGCGCGGGGCGCGGAACTGGGCATCGCTCGTTACGAAGTCACACGCATGGTCGTTACCCGTGGTGTGACAATGGGAGCCAGGGTGTGCGGATGACCCTTAGGGGAGGTCATGGTGCATTCGGATAATTGGTTATTGGATTGAATTTTGAATTTGGCCCAAATGTGACTTTTGGTGTGAGTTGGAAAGAAATTGTTTTTTGGGGCCAAATGTGACTTTTGGCGTGTGTGCAAATGTGGATTTATGGGATATGTGCATTTGGCATTCTTTCATGCATATTGTTGAGTTTATTATATTTTATCTTGTGGTGCTTGGATTATTACTTACCTGCGGCACCATTTTTGGTACTATAGATTTTGATGCAGATGTTGAGGAGGAGGAGGAGGCTGAGCCTGAGGAGGCGGCTCCGCCAGAGTTTTGATTTGGAGTTGTTTATGTCAACAAATATCTCTACTAGTTTTTATACCTTGTATTTTGGTTTTGAAATAATATTTGAGACTTGTAACATTTTATTATGTGTACTTCAAACGAGTTTGTATTTAAACAAAAATTCTGGTACTTAGTTATAAGGCTGTTATTATCCGCTGCGTGATTTGATTGTACACTTGTTGCATGTACACACACTTGGCACTTGGCGATAGGATGGTGACCCGTGTTGTCATCATCCCAAAGCTTCAATTTCCACGTGTCTGTACGTGGGAGTTGGGGGTGTCACAGATTACGTAGGAGGAATGCCACAAAAGTTGTGATTTACTTTTGATAAGTTCAAAAGTTCAATCAAGAACAAGATGAGATAAACTCAACTCACAATGAATAAAATTTATCAATTTCATAAACTTTCATATATTTTCGAAATGAGGCAATAAAGAATATTTAAATTAAAGCCTCACCAAACATAGGTAAAATAAAGCCCCATCTTTCAAAATACCCTTGAATAGTGCGGCTACAGTAACTGTGAATAGTACCGTGCTACAATACCCTTCCCCTAAACAAGATAAAATCCTAAACTAAAAATTTTAAAATCTTTTCCAAAATACTCCTGGGTGAAATACAAGGCATTCCCTAAAGAAATCCTATCTGAAAATTAAAACAATCCCTAAAATACTCTTAAAAACTTCTCTTGAAACCCTAGTTCATAAAGCATAAAACATGTGTGGCTGGACATCCCTCAAGCCCAATTATTCTAAATTAATTCCTATGACTAATAAAATAAGTCATTTTAATGAAATAAACAAGTCCAAGACTTTCAATAACAATATGCCAAAGTCATGTCTTCTGTGATGACCCGTTTTTGAGTGTATTTTCGCTGAAATGGTTATTCTATTTTAATCAATATATTAGTTATTTATTTTAAATTTATTTGCGTTTTAAAATTAGTTTTTAATTTATTTGAGGTTTTGTTTTATTTCTTTAAGTTGTTTTGTGGTTTTTAATCTTTTTGGCGGTTTAGTTTTGTTTTCCCGGAGTGAGGATTGGACCTCACTTCTTTTCACATCTTTTTCCTTTTTTCTTTTTTTCTTTTTCCTTCTTCTTTTCTTTTTCCTTTCTTTTTCTTTTTTTCTTCTTTTTCTTTTTTCTTTTCTCTCTCCCCGTGTCCGAACCCCCGCCCCCCGATCGGCTCTCTCTCTCTCTTCTCTCTCCCTCACGGCCGAAGCCTTCTCTCTACCGGCCCACCGCCGTCTGGCCACCATTCGGCTCGCCACTGGTCCCAAACTCTTCCCCTCCCTCCGGCGCACCAACCCTCCGAAGGCCACCCCCAACCGGCGGCCGTTTGGCCGGAAAACACCCAACAAAGCCGCACGGATTTTGCTCCGATCCGCCGTCGTCGCTCCACCTCCGGCCACCATTTCTTCACCACTTCATCACCGACTCCTTGCCGTCCTAACCCACCCATTTCTGGCCTCCAACGACCACCGGAACAGCTCCTATGAGCTTAGTTTCTGATTTGCACTTTCCGGCCATTTCCGGCGATTCCGCCGCCACCCACGGCCGTTCATCACTTCCAATAGCTTCACAATCATCCCTAGACCATTCCCTATCAATTTCGTGTCCTAGTTTGTCCCCGTTCAAAAGTGGGTTTTTCAAACCCACGGCCGCAGTGAATTTTCACTGTGACGTTGCTTTTCTGCCGCTGTTTGCAACGCCGCTTGTTTTTTAAAATTACCGTATAGTGGTGTAAGTATTTTCCAAACCCTGTTTTCAGATTTAAATATATATCACTCATTCAATTTATTTATTGTTGTTGGTTGTTGATTCCGGACTGAGTCCGAGGAGTTTCGGGGGTCGGATGGATGAAGGACGGAGTTGTCTGTTTAATTGTTTTATGTTGTTTGATTATTTTATTATGCATTGTTATGGCATTGCATGGTGCATGCACGTGTGTTTGTGGAATTGTGTGAAAAGCCTGTGTATTGGCGTGAGTGGTTTTACGGGTGCGTGTGTATCACGACCCCAAGCCGGGATGGGGTATTATCCCGGTGGAGCTCCTCTGGTCACTTGGGAGCAGAATAAACTAAGTGATGTCCCCTGAGTTGTCGCTAGACGATGGGAGCGGGGGCTAGGGGTTGCTTGGCTACGAACGCGCCGGGCGCGGAACCGGGCATCGCCCTACGCACCGACTCCGTGGCCCTTCGCTGGTGAGGGCTAGAGGATGCTTGGCTACGCATGCGCGGGGCGCGGAACTGGGCATCGCTTGTTAGGTGTCACACGCGTGGTGGTACTCTGCGGTGTGGCACTAGAGCCAGGGTGTGCGGATGACCCCTAGGGGAGGTCATGGTGCACGCGGTTAAAATTGGATAATGGTTTGAGAGGCCAAATGGGACTTTTGGCGTGGTATTGGGCCAAATGGACTTTTGGCGAGATATTGGGCCAAATGTGACTTTTGGCGTGTTAGTTAGAAAGGTTGTGTGTTTTTGGGCCAAATGGGTTTTTGGCGTGTGTGGAAAACTTGTGTTTTATGGGCTTTGTGCATTGGGCATGTTTCATGCATCTTGTTTGAGTTTTATGTGTTTTTATCTGGTAGTGTTTGGGTTTTACTTACCTGCGGTACCATTTTTGGTTCTGTAGCTTTTGGTGCAGAGTTCGAGGAGGAGGAGGAGGAGGCTGAGCCCGAGGATGCGGCTCCGCCGGGTTGCTGATGTCATGCTTTGTATTTGATATTTTATTATATGCGTGTTTTGTAATATTTTATTTATGTATGTTTTAAACAGCTTGTATTACGTTAAGAAAATTCTGGTACTTAATTAGGACTTTCGTTATCCGCTGCATGTTCTTTCGTGCACATTTGTTGCCTTTGCACACACTCGGCACCCGTCGATAGGATGGTGACCCGGGTTGTCACCATCCGGACGTCTCGATTTCCCCGTGTTCGGGCGTGGGGATTTGGGGGTGTCACATCTTCCATAGCTTGTTGTATCACATGAATGAAATTGGATTTTCTTCCTTTATGCCCATTTTAAATGTTGGACTCTTGCTAGACATGTCCCAAGTGGTTTACATCAATTTTTGCATTGTTTCCTTGACCTTGTTAGCTCTTGATCTTATAATTGCTCTATTTGGAATTCGAAAACTATCTGTAAGACTTGGTCCACTTTGATATCCATCAATAGTCCCTAGTCACGTCACATTAAATGATCTGCTAGTCAAGATCTCATCTCTAACAGGGAGTGCTGCATTAAATACGACACGATGTTGCCTCCAACCACAAAAACTCGGCTTGGGTCAATATCCCCTGACAAAGGTTGTCACATTAAATGCGATAATATGTTGTCCAAAGCAGGGGAGGACACTGCAGGCATAGGGAGAACAGTGATCCCACCGGAAGAGGAAAGTATAAAAGCCTTGTTAATGGTACAATTCAAGATGATTATTCTCTCTCTCTCTCTCTCTCTCTCTCTCTCTCTCTCTCTCTCTCTCTCTGTGGAGCTAAAAAATAACTTGGGCATCAAAGTGTTTTTTGGCACTCCAGGCCATCAAGCCTTCATGTCTCAGGTGACTGGTGGAGGAAGGCGTGGTGCAAAACACGTCCTTAACAAATATATTTGTCATAATTTTTAAAAATACTAGATGGTGGTACATATAATGTGTCTATAATGCATTCTAATTTCTTTTCTTTTCTTTTTTCTAAAAGAAAATTAGTTCAACATAGTGAAGAGCTCTACTTCAGCTCTCTGTTTCCGTGACCTCCTTCCCCTTCCATAACCCAATCTAAGTCCATTAATCTCTTGATCACCAAAACAAAAGACATATCCTGGGATGATTTACCAAACCAACAAATTTTGAGCTAGCCCTCTTCCTTGGGAAAGTTCTCATAAACACCAATTTTTCTATGCAAACATTTTTAAACATTAATTCGTTCAATATGGAAATTTGCTACAGATTTTGCTATAGAAAAATTAGAGAATAACTGCTTCCTCCTCACCTTTAATTAGCAAACTGATATTAAAATAATAATAATAATCTAAAAGGTAGACCATGGAACATATGGGGTGGTCATAATTTTCCTGAACGAATGGACACCCAACCTCTCAACCTGGAAATAGGTTTCTCATCATCTCCCTTTTGTGTACAAATTCATGGATTACCCCAAGTTGTAGTAAACAAAGACAATGCAATCAACCTTGGAACTATCTATGCGTATCTTGAACCAGACGATCCAAAAAATGGGCACTTAGGATCAAAATAGAAATTGATCTCACAGAGCCACTAATTCCCAAATGTCATCTCCCTCGACAAGGAAAAGCACCAACCTAGGTATCCCTCAGGTTTGAACATTTATCTTATTTTTGCTATAATTATGGATGACTCAATCATATACCAAAAGACTAACCATGTGAGGACACCTAAAGCAAAAATCAGTTTTGCCCTTGGATCCATTTATTGAGCTCCCTCTCAAAACACCAAACCAACTCCCAACAAAAAAAAAAAAGAAAAAAAAGAAAAAAATCCTCATCATCATATTTACCAAAAACATCCCACCAATCAAACTCAAACCCCTCAAACAACAACAATTCATGACCTCCTGCCCCTTCCACCCCCACACTTTCCACATATTTATCTTATTATCTGCTGAATGTTGATTGTGCACTAATATTTGCTCATTGTTAACTTCTCATTATAATCTTATACTTACTTGTCCACCTTATCAGTACCATATCATCCTACTTACTGAGTTGTTTAACTCATCCTTCTATTACTATATCCGATGGCACTGGTTATGAACAATAACCGAAGAAATATTTCCAAAACAAGATATGACCATGATGGAAACCGTAGTGAGATAGTGGATGTAGCTGTACGAGAAAGAATGAGCTATAGCAATGCAATTTTAACCATATATTGATTCCATTTATTAATGGGAGAGAAATAAGAGAGGAAAAAATGGGAGATGATTTTTAAAGATTTAGTTATGATTTTATGAAAATGATGCAATTATTTTCCTTTTTATTGTAATATTCTTGTGAATATTTCAAGTTGATTTTAGGACCCTTTTTGAACTTCTATTGTCATGAAATGATTTTAGTTTTATTAAGAAAAGACTAATTGCTCATTAAAACATTGAAAGTCCAACCAAAGAGTGCAAGCAACATTGAAAATGATCAAGAAGCAATCAAGAAGGTGTCTGATGAAGGTTGTTTATGTGTTGAGGTAGCTGAAATGGCATTGATTATTCCTCATTCTCCTTAGCTGCACCTAATTGCATGTTTAAGACGAATAAGGTTGAAAAAGTCATTTGATGAAGGTCTATTGAGTGATGGTTGATGGATGTTCTTTTAGATCCTTGGATGGATGTCATGACTTCCATTCAACATCGACATGGACATTGAATAGAAGTAATTGGAAGGGGTTTTTGTGGGGTTTCTAACTTGAAGCTCTTTCATAGGGAGAAGGTCTATTCTAAATTTAGTGGGCTTGGGAGTAGAGGTGTAATCAGTCTGATTCAATTCGGTTTTGTACAAATTTTAGAATCGAACCAGTGGTAAACACAGATTTTGCATTTTCAAAAACCGATCCCAGAGCGGTTACCCTTCTAAGCCAGTACTTCCGGTTTTACTAGTTCCTCTCTGGTTTAATCCCCCTTTTTGGTTTTAATCAAGTACCCATGTTATAAAAAAATGAAATTTTCTAATTTATACTAATTAATTAAAGCCAAATGTAAATAATATACTAATGTAAATTAGTATTACTAATTTATTATGTATTGATTCAAAGGAATATGTTGAGAATTTATTAGGCCATAAAATGTAATAATATATATATTTTATATTAATAACAAATAATCAAACAAATGTTCATATTTAAGATTAAAATTTTATGTTATAAATTATAATATAAAATTAGTTCATATGTAATTATATATAATATTTTATATCATATTAAAAACTAATTTTTTTATATATAAATTTTATAAACCTGTTCGGTCCAGTTCGATGCTGGAAATCCAAGAACTAAAACTGGACCAAGTTTAGTCGATTTTAAATGTAGGAACTAGTCTTGGACCGGATAGGTTCAAAACCGGTCCAACCGGTCTAATTTGGGCCAGTTTTTCAATTCAAATTTTTATCCCTACTTGGGAGGGAAGAATGTGGGGATGATGATCCTTTCAACAGATCTAAACTAGGTGGTCCTTTCTTCAAACTAGGTTTTGCAAAAAGTTGAAGAGATTCGAGATTGTGTGGGGATTTCATGTAAAGGTTTCAATTTAGGGTCTTACTAATTGCAAGCAAGGCGGGTCAACCTCTCTTGGTAAGATCTGCCTTTAAAAAAGAGTAAAAAGATTATCTTATTCCATTAACTATGATGCAAGGGATGAGAGTACAAGTTGATGAAGGTCAAAGGAGAAGGTGACAAATTTTGCTTTATGAAACCAAAGATACTATCATGGAATATCAAAGGGCTGGATACTCCCTGTAAACACCTCCGTGTAAAGAATATGATTCAGCATTGTAAGGTTGATGTTGTTTTCTTTTAGGAAACTAAGTTGAAATTTATTGAAAGAAGTATTATTAGAAGTTTATGGGATGCTATTATATGGGATGGGTTTTTCTAGCTTCTAACAAGGAATTGAGTGAGATTCTTGTGATGTGGGATAAGAGAGTTGTGAATTTGTTGGAGGAGAGTATTGGAGAATAATTGGTGGCTTGCTTTTTCAAGATCATGGAGGATGGGTTTGTATGGGCATTTATGGGTATTTATCTGCCTAACTTTAATAGAAGTAAAAGATTTATGTAATGAAATTGTTGGATTGGGCAATTGGTGGATTGCTCCTTAATGTATCGGTAAGGATTTCAATATTACCCAGTTTTCAAGTGAAAGGTTGAGGGAGTCTCATATAATTCCTACTACCATAGAGTTTTTAGATTTTATTTTTGATATGTATCGTTTCGATTTTCATTTGGCCAGGGGTGATTGCAAGTGTTCCAACGACATGGCTTGCTCTAGGTTGGATAGAGTCATTGTATCTCCTTGGGAGATTCAATTTCCTGATTTATGTCGAAAGAGACTTTCCAAGTTATGTTCAGATCATTTTCCTATTTTATTGGATTGAGGGGTCCTTGATGGTTAAAAGTTGATGGTTTTGTGGACAAGGTGAAAGAGTGGTGGACCTCATATAAGTATTCTGGCACCCTATTTTTGTTATGTGACTCAAGGTCGAATGTGCTTCCAAGTGTAGAAGTGTCAAGTTGTATCAAGGATAAGTCCAGGATCGTATTCCACATGGACAATGAGTTATCAAAGCGTATAAGAGATTTGTGAGTAACAAATGAATCAAGTATGAGAGATGAAAATAAAATTCAAATGCAATGCAAGAAGATAATTGAAGTTGAAATTAGAGTTCCTAAAACAAACAAATTTACGAACACTTGGGTTGGGTTTGAGATTCTCTTTATTTTGGATTTTAGATAATTTTCTCGATTAACAACCCAATCAAGGCATTGATAATCGGAAGATAAAAAGTTATGCTCAAGTTTTTCAATATTTTTTTTCTAAGGGATTCTCTACTTTACTAGCCAAACACACATTAACAAACAATCGAGAGAAGCCTTGATAATTTTCAAGCTTTTGTTGTGCCTTATGTCAACAACAAAACAAGAGCAAGAGTCGCAATCTTTTTTTTTCAATTTAAATCCGACTAGTAATATAGTGAAATCAACAATCAATCACAAAATATTGCACTAAACTAGAACCTAAAATAAATTAAATCTCATTCCACAACCCAAGTTTCTAAAATTAGCTACACATGATGTTTCTAGCGATAAAAATAAATCTAAGTTGAGTCATGACAAAATCTGAGAAAATATCCGAATGAGATAAATCCTAAAGATGTTGCCTAAAGATACCCTCTGAAATGAAAATGAAATAAAAATAAAACTGCTGCAAGACCGAATGAAAATGAAAGAAAGTAATAAACTCCAAATAAAACTACTGCACCGAATGAAAATGAAAGGAAGAAAAAAAAAACTCTAAGCTAAGCTACTGCACTTTTGAAAATGAAAGAAAATAAAAGCTAAGAACTAATCAGAAAACTAACAACTCCAAAAACTAAGCTAGGTTCTGCTGTAGCTGAATGTAAAAAATGAAAGAAACAATGAAAACAAAGCTTAGCTACTAAATCAAAAGAAAAGAAAATAAAATAACACTTAAAGCTCAAAACAAACTGCTGTAGCCGGGTGAAAAACCAAAAGAAAACAGCAGAAAATTTGCTGCTAGCGTCCAAAACAGAAAATGAAAATGAAAAAAATAAAACCAACCCCAGCCCCTTCTAGTCTAAACGAAAAGTAAAGTAATGATGTATGAAAACACAAAAAACTAGCTCCCCCTTACATGAACGAACCAGCCTTATAAAAACAGGTTGAAAAATAAATAGCCAAAGGTCAGCCCGTCTGTCTGTATCCCATGTGATTTCCTACTGCTGCTTTTCGTGTAGCTGTCTTCCATCTCTCAGCTTTAATGACACCTTCGGTGGAATCACATGCCAAAAGCTGAAATTAGATCTGCTGCTTCCAGCAACATGTTTTCTGCATTGGTGTGTTGTTGTCCGAATGCTTTCTGCTGCTGTATGTTTACTGGTCTGCATGTTTACTGCATGTGTTAAGTCCATTTCTTCTCCTGTTGCTCTGCGTCTGCATATGTGCATGTGTGCATGTTGGTCTGCATGTGTCCGAATGGTCTGCATGTGCATTGTGTTCTGCAACATGCAGGTTGTGTGCTGTCCGAATGCTTTCTGCTGCTTGGTGTGATCCGAATGAGTCGTTGCTATCATGCATGTGTGAACTGGTCTGCTGTATGGTGTCCGAATGGTGCTTGCACTTTTCTGCATGTGTGCATGTGTTCCTGCATGTTTGCATTTTTCTACATGTGTGCTGTGTTGGTCTGCATGTTTGCATTTTTCTGCATGTGTGCTGTGTTGGTCTGCATGTTTGCATTTTTCTGCATGTGTGCATGTGTTCCTGCATGTTTGCATTTTTCTGCATGTGTGCATGTGAGTCCACTGCATGTGTGTGTCCGAATGGTGCTTGCACTTTTCTGCATGTGTGCATGTGTTGGTCTGCTGCATGGTGTGACGCCCCCAAATCCCCACGCGCGAACACGGGAAAATCGAGACGTCCGGATGATGACATCACGGGTCATCATCCTATCGACGTGTGCCAAGTGTGTGAAAAAGCGACAAATGTGCACGAGAAATATGCAGCAAAAAGTAAGTCAATAACTAAGTACCAGAATTTTTTTCTTGTTTAATACAAAGCTATTCAAAACATACAAAAATAAATATTACAAGATACAAATATAATTTTAAACTAAATACAAAATATGACATCAGCACCCCGGCGGAGCCGCATCCTCGGGCTCAGCCTCCTCCTCCTCATCCTCGATCTCTGCACCAAAATCTACGGTACCAAAAATGGTGCCGCAAGTAAGTAAACTCCAAACACCACTAGATAAAAACATATAAAACTCAAACAACATGGATGCAAGAAAAGCCAATGCACATGTCCCGCAAAACCACATTTTTACCATGCACGCCAAAAACCCATTTCGCCCAAAAACATCTCGCTTAAAACCAAGCCTCGCCATTATCCCAGACAATGGCCCAAACCACCATTTTCCAGAAAATGGATCAAAAACCTCAAAACCAAATCTCGCCATTTTCCCAAAAAATGGCCCGCATCCAAAAACCATAAAAACGATCCAATTATGCATGCACCATGATCTCCTATAGGGATCATCCGCACACCCTAGCTCTGTGCCACACCGCAGGTAACGACTACGCATGTGACACCTAAACGAGCGATGCCCAGACTCGCGCCCAGCGCGTACCTGGCCAAGCCATCCTCTAGCCCTCGCCAGCGAAGGGCCATGGAGTTGGTGAGTAGAGCGATGCCCAGACTCGCGCCCAGCGCGTACCTGGCCAGACCATCCTCTAGCCCCGCTCCCGTCGTCGCCCAGCAACAACTCAGGGGACGTCACTCAGTATTATCCACTCCCGAGTGACCAGAGGAGCTCCACCGAGATAATAACCCATCCCGGCTAGGGCTCGTGAAACACACGCACCCGAAAATCCATTCACGCCAACAAAACACGATTTCTTAAATAAAATAAAATGCACGTGCATGCACCATGTAAATGCAATTTCAATACACAAAACAATCAACCAACCATAAATCAATAAATCAAGCAACTCCATCCTCCATCCATCCGACCCCCGAACTCCTCGGACTCAGTCCGGAATCAACCAACCAGCAGCAATAATTTATTGTAAGAGCAAAATATATTTAAATCTAAAAGTAGGGTTTGGAAAATACTTACAGCACTATACGGTATTTTTAAAAAGCTTGCGGCGTTGCAAACGGCGGAGAAAAAGCAACGTAACAGTGAAAATTCACTGTGGCTGTGGGTTGTAAAATATGCACTTTTGAACGGGGACAAACCAAGGCTTGGGATTGATAAGGAATGGTCTAAGGATGATTATGAAGCTAGTGGAAGTGAAGTTTGGCCGTGGGTGGCGGCGAAAATGGTGGTTGATGGCCGGATTTCCCAAAATGGAAAGCTAGCTCGTGGGAGCTGTTTCGGTGGCTATTAGAGGCCGGAAATGGGTGGGTTAGGACGGCAAGGAACCGGTGATGAAGTGGTGAAGAAGTGGTGACCGGAGGTGGAGCGACGGCGGCGAATCGAGGCAAAATCTGTGGGGCTTTGTTGGGCGTTTTCTGGCCAAACGGCTGGCCGGATGGGGCTGGGATTCGGTGGGGTGGTGCGCCGGAGGGAGGGGGTTCGACAGGTGGGGATGGTGTTGCCCACGGTGCCCGGACGGCGGTGGGTCGGGGCTGGGGTGGCTTCTGGCGTGGGAGAGGAGAGAGAGAGAGTCGACGCACGGGAGAGAGGAAGAAAGAAGAAAAAGAAAAGAAAGAAAAAAAATAAAAAGAAAAAGAAAGAAGAAAAAGAAAAGAGAAAAAGGGAAAAAGGAAAAAGGAAAAAAAAGAGATGTAGGAAGAAATGAGGTCCAATCCTCACTCCGGACAACAAAACAAATCCGCCGAGAACGAGATTAAAAACCGTAAAACAAATAAATAAAAACCAATTAAAATACATTAATTTAAAATAAATAAACTAATATATTAATTAAATTAAAAACAACCTTTCAGTGAAAATACATGTAAAAGCAGGTCATCACATCCTCCCCCCTTAAAACAAATTTCGTCCTCGAAATTTACAAGATCAACTACTAACTTAAATCAAGCCACATAAAATCACATAAACCATCTGTGACCAAGATTAAGATACGTACCTTCATTACTCAAACAAGTACGGGTATTGTTCCCTCATGTCCGCTACTCGCTCCCAAGAGAAGTCTTGAGCTAACGGATCTCCCCACGCCACCTTAACCAAAGGTATCGTCTTGGACCTCAACTGTTGCTCCTTCCAATCTATGATCTGCGATGGAACAACCTCATAAGTGAGATCCGGTTGCAATTGAATACCCTCTGGGTCGACGAAGCGTGGCTCTTGCTGTCCAAAGCTCTTCTTCAAGGACGATACGTGGAAGACATCATGGATATCCCCAAAATACTCTGGCAAAGCAACTCTATAGGCGACGGACCCTACCTTCTCCAGAATTTGAAAAGGGCCGACATACCTCGGATCCAGTTTCCTCTTCTTACCAAAACGCTTAACACCTCTCATGGGAGAGACTTTGAGATAAACCCAATCACCAACTTCAAAAGACAACTCTCTCCTCCTGGTATCAGCGTAGCTTTTCTGGCGACTTTGAGCTGCCGCCATTTTATCTCTGATGATTCGGACTTGGCTTTGCATCTCTTGAATTATTTCGGGTCCAATAATCTTACTCTCCCCGACTTCATCCCAACACAAGGGCGATCTACACTTCCTCCCGTAAAGAGCTTCATAGGGAGCCATCTGAATGGTCGCATGGAAGCTGTTATTATATGCAAACTCTATGAGCGGCAAATGGTTTTCCCAACTCCCCTGAAATTCCATGACACACGCTCGCAACATGTCTTCAAGGGTCTGAATGGTGCGCTCCGATTGGCCGTCTGTCTGAGGGTGGTAAGCAGCACTGAACTTCAACTTAGTACCCAAAGCTGCCTGCAAACTTTTCCAGAACTGCGACGTGAACCTTGGGTCTCGATCTGACACTATACTCTTTGGTATGCCGTGCAGCCGCACTATTTCTTTCACGTACAAGAGTGTCAACTTACCCAAGGAGTCTGTGTTATTAACCGGCAGGAAATGAGCACTCTTTGTTAATCGGTCAACGATCACCCAAACAGAATTTTTCCCACTAGGCGTTCTCGGCAAACCCACTACAAAGTCCATCGTGATGTCATCCCATTTCCACTCAGGAATAGGGAGGGGTTGGAGCCTACCTGCAGGTCTTTGATGCTCGGCCTTCACTTGACGGCATGTGTGGCATTTCTCAACATATAAGGCAATATCCCTCTTCATTCCATCCCACTAGTAATTTTTCTTCAAGTCCCGATACATCTTTGTACTGCAGGGTGAACTAAATAAGGGGTCGCATGAGCTTCTGCCATGATCCGCTCCTTGAATTCTGAATCCTTGGGGACCACTCTGGGATCTCGGAATCGAAGTATCCCATCTTTATCCACGCTATAATGCAACGGCCCTCGAGATTTTTTTACTCTTTCTGATATTCAGCAGCTTTGGATCCTTCCTTTGAAGAGTCTTCAATTCTTCAAAATCAGTTACCCGAATATCAAGAACTGAAGATAAAATCTCTTCTTGCTGCGAACTCTCAATAAGGAGCCTTCTCATCCCACAAAGCAACGAATTCAATTCCGATGGCTCGGCTTCATCTTCCAAGTGCGATTTTCGGCTCAAAGCATCAGCAACTATATTAGCCTTCCCCGGATGGTATTTGATCTCACACTGGTAGTCACTGATTAGCTCTAGCCAGTGCCTCTGCCTCATGTTAAGATTTTTCTGGGAAAACAAATGCTTCAAGCTCTTGTGATCAGTGTATACCTCGCATGCTTCCCCATACAAAAAGTGCCGCCAGATCTTGAGTGCAAAAACAATCGCAGCCAATTCTCGTGCGTCGGATAATTTTTCTCATGGTCCTTTAGCTGACGAGATGCATAGGCAACAACCCGTCCTTCCTGCATAAGGACACAACCCAAACCAAACTTAGACGCATCACTGAAGACTACGAATGGCTTATGCGGTTCTGGAAGCGCTAATACTGGTGCTGTCGTCAACCTCTTCTTTAATTCTTGGAAGCTTCTCTCACACTTATCTGACCAAATAAATTTTGTATTCTTCCGAGTCAAAGCTGTGAGAGGTCCGGATAGGCGAGCAAATCCCTCCACAAATCTTCAGTAATAACCAACAAGCCCCAAGAAACTCTGGATCTCACGCACTGTAGTCGGACGTGGCCATGACAAAATGGCTTCCACCTTACTAGGATCAACAGCCACTCCGTCTCTGGAAATCACATGCCCAAGAAATCTGACTTCCTCCAGCCAGAATTCACACTTGTTAAGCTTGGCATATAGCTGGTGTTCTCTCAATTTCCCAAGTACCAGACGAAGATGATACACGTGTTCTTCAACATCTCGGGAATAAATCAGAATATCATCAATAAACACTACCACAAAGGAATCCAGATAAGTTCGAAATACTCGATTCATTAAATCCATGAAAGCGGTAGGGGCATTAGCTAACCCAAACGGCATCACCTTAAATTCATAATGCCCGTACCTCGACCTGAAAGCAGTTTTAGGCACATCCTTGTCTCTGATCCTCAGCTGGTAGTATCCCGACCTCAAATCAATCTTCGAGAACACGGCTGCTCCTTGAAGCTGGTCAAATAAATCGTCGATCCGCGGGAGAGGATATTTATTTTTGATGGTCACCTTGTTTTTAATTCCCGATAATCTATGCACATACGGAGGGTTCCATCTTTCTTTTTAACAAACAACACTGGCGCACCCCACGGCGAAGTACTAGGCTGAATAAATCTCTTATCTACCAGCTCTTGCAACTGAGTCTTCAACTCTTTTAATTTAGCAGGTGCCATGCGATAAGGAGCTTTATGTACAGGAGCCGCTCTAGGTTCCAAGTCGATAACAAACTCCATTTCCCGAACAGGGGGTAGTTCGGGCAAGTCATCCACAAACACATTGGGAAATTCTTCTACAACTGGAATGTCTACCAAAGACTTCTCCTCGGACGGTGTGGACACCATCTGAACTAAGAATGCATCCGCTCCCCATGCAATCTCTCTTCTTGCTTGAATTGCCGATATAATTACCGGCTTTTCTTTTAACTTACTCCCCGCAAATTCCAGACAATCACCATCTGGAAGCTGAAAGGTAATTACCCGACTTCTGCAATTAATACTCGCAGAATATCGGTATAGCCAATCCATCCCGAGGATGATATCAAAACCCAACAGCTTAAATACAACCAAATCAGCATCCAAGAACCTTCCATCAAAATTTAACAGGCATCCCAATGCAACCTTGGAGCACCATACCATTTCACCATCGGGTAAAGCCACCACCAATGACTTTGGCAAAGGTTCCGTGACCAAATTACACATCCGCGCAAACGTGGAAGATACAAATGACTGTGAAGCACCGAAATCAAACAAAGTGCAAGTATAAAACTCATACAAACACACTCTCCCTGAACCAAACACACAACCCATGAAATCCAAAAAAAAACAAAGAAGAAACCAAATACACCAAAATTAAATCCTACATAGAATCAAATTAATCCATACCTGTAATTACTCCAGCATCATGGGTCGCTGGCGCCTCATCATCCACATCTCCGGGTGTGACAGCATAAACCCGGGCTTGCACTGCTTGCCTTGGATTTGTTCTTCCACCGCATCTACCTCCACGGCTTCCTTGAGCTGTTCTTGGACATTCTCGGGCAAAGTGACCCTGCTGGCCACAATTATAACATCGAGCCCCACCAGAAGGGCACTCACCCACATGGGCTCTATTACAAACTCCGCAAACAGGCACACGTCCTCCCATGCGAACACCTGAGGATGCTTGCAGTCGAGTTCCGGTCCACTGAACAAATTTCTGAGGCGAACCCGAGCTGCTTCCTTCAGCAGAAAAACTCCGTCTCTTATGACCCGGAGGGGAGGCCATACTCAGATTATTTTCTCGTTCGACAAGGGTGGCCACATCCGCTAATTCTTGAAAAGTGGATATCCGATGGCTGACCACCATACGGCGTATATCAGGGCGTAGTCCCTCCTGAAAACGATCAGCTAGCATCTCCTTTGTGGCGATAAGGTGGGGACCAAATCGCCCAAGTTCTATAAACCTTTGGGCGTACTGTTCCACTGTCATGCCTCCTTCAACCAAATTTGAGAACTCTCTTGCCTTTTGCTTCCTTACCGATGCGGGAAAGAAGCGGTCATTAAATTCTTTCTTGAAGCGTTGCCAAGTTACAGCGGCGAATGAACCCAACTCTGCTTCTAGCATCACCCTCTTAGTATCCCACCAATCCAAAGAGGTGCCTTGCATCAGATAGCTGGCGTAGAGTACTTGTTGCGCCTCGGTGCAACCACACAACTCAAAAGTTATTTCTAGGTCTTTGATCCACTTCCCAGCTTGAAGCGGGTCCTCCTCTCCAGTGAAGTGTGGGGTCCTATACGCCAGAAAGCGCTCATAGGTGCATCCGGCTTGCACCATGCTGCTAGATCCTCCCGGGTAAAGCCAAGGCCCTCCCTGATATGGCCAGGGACCTCCTGGTTGTGGCCAAGGTCCCCCTGGTTGTGACCAAGGTCCTGACTGTTGTGGCCTAAAATTTTGCTGCATAAACTCCATTATCTGCCGTATGGCTTGGGCTATGAGTCATCTCTTGATGTATTGTCCCGTGGCTCCTGAGTAGATTTCTTTGGCCTCCCCATTTTCCTGCCACCACAACCTTTGACCCCCTTTCAGAAAACAAAAGCAAATAAAACCAACAACAAACAAAAACAGAACCAAAGACCAACGCCACATCACACAAAATGAAAGAAACCAACTTGCAAAAACATAACTACATAAATAAAAACAAACAAACAAGTTCAAAGAAATAAATCAAATAAAACAAATAAAACAACTTAAATAACTTTACTTAACATAAATTTTAAAACAAAACTTTAAAAGCATTCTGGTACTACTTACGAGACATGCGGTTTTACCCAGAGCCAAACCGCTCTGATACCACCTGTAACGCCTCCAAATCCCCACACGCGAACATGGGAAAATCGAGACGTCCGAATGATGACATCACGGGTCATCATCCTATCGACGTGTGCCAAGTGTGTGAAAAAGCGACGAATGTGCACGAGAAATACGCAGTGAAAAGCAAGTCAATAACTAAGTACCAGAATTTTTTTCTTGTTTAATACAAAGCTATTCAAAACATACATAAATAAATATTACAAGACAAAAATATAATTTTAAACTAAATACAAAACATGACATCAGCGCCCCGGCGGAGCCGCATCCTCGGGCTCCGCCTCCTCCTCCTCATCCTCAATCTCTGCACCAAAATCTACGGTACCAAAAATGGTGCCGCAGGTAAGTAAACTCCAAACACCACTAGATAAAAACATATAAAACTCAAACAACATGGATGCAAGAAAAGCCAATACACATGTCCCGCAAAACCACATTTTTACCACGCACGCCAAAAACCCATATGGCCCAAAAACATCTCGCTTAAAACCAAGCCTCGCCATTATCCCAGACAATGGCCCAAACCACCATTTTCCAGAAAATGGATCAAAAACCTCAAAACCAAATCTCGCCATTTTTCCAGAAAATGGCCCGCATCCGAAAACCATAAAAACAATCCAATTATGCATGCACCATGATCTCCCCTAGGGATCATCCGCACACCCTGGCTCTGTGCCACACAGCAAGTAACGACTACGCATGTGACACCTAAACGAGCGATGCCCAACGCGTACCTGGCCAGGCCATCCTCTAGCCCTTGCCAGCGAAGGGCCATGGAGTCGGTGAGTAGAGCGATGCCCAGACTCGCGCCCAGCGCGTACCTGGCCAGGCCATCCTCTAGCCCCGCTCCCGTCGTCACCCAGCGACAACTTAGGGGACGTCACTCAGTATTATCCACTCCCGAGTGACCAGAGGAGCTCCACCGAGATAATAACTCATCCCGGCTTGGGCTCGTGAGACACACGCACCCGAAAATCCATTCACGCCAACAAAACAGGATTTCTCAAATAAAATAAAATGCACGTGCATGCACCATGTAAATGCAATTTCAATGCACAAAACAATCAACCAACCATAAATCAATAAATCAAGCAACTCCGTCCTCCATCCATCCGACCCCCGAACTCCTCGGACTCAGTCCGGAATCAACCAACCAGCATCAATAATTTATTGTAAGAGCAAAATATATTTAAATCTAAAAGTATGGTTTGGAAAATACTTATAGCGCTATACGGTATTTTTAGAAAGCTTGCGGAGTTGCAAACGGAGGAGAAAAAGCAACGTAACAGTGAAAATTCACTGTGGCCGTGGGTTGTAAAATACCCACTTTTGAATGGGGATAAACCAAGGCTTGGGATTGATAGGGAATGGTCTAAGGATGATTATGAAGCTAGTGGAAGTGAAGTTTGCCCGTGGGTGGTGGCGAAAACGGTGGTTGATGGCCGGATTTCCCAAAATGGAAAGCTAGCTCGTGGGAGCTGTTCCGGTGGCTATTAGAGGCCGGAAATGGGTGGGTTAGGACGACAAGGAACCGATGATGAAGTGGTGAAGAAGTGGTGGCTGGAGGTGGAGTGACGGCGGCGGATCGAGGCAAAATCTGTGGGGCTTTGTTGGGCGTTTTCCAGCCAAACGGCTGGCTGGATGGGGCTGGGATTCGGTGGGGTGGTGCGCCGGAGGGAGGGGGTTCAACTGGTGGGGGCGGTGTCGCCCACGGTGGCCGGACGGCGGTGGGTCGGGGCTGGGGTGGCTTCCGACGTGGGAGAGGAGAGAGAGAGAGTCGACGCACGAGAGAGAGGAAGAAAGAAGAAAAAGAAAAGAAAGAAAAAAAAGAAAAAGAAAAAGAAAGAAGAAAAAGAAAAGGGAAAAAGGGAAAAAGGAAAAAGGAAAAAAAAGAGATGTAGGAAGAAATGAGGTCCAATCCTCACTCCGGACAACAAAACAAATCCGCCGAGAACGAGATTAAAAACCGTAAAAAAATAAATAAAAACCAATTAAAATACATTAATTTAAAATAAATAAACTAATATATTAATTAAATTAAAAACAACGTTTAAGTGAAAATACACGTAAAAGCGGGTCATCACACATGGTGTCCACTGCATGGTGTCCGAATGATGCTTGCACTTTTCTGCATGTGCACATGTGTTGGTCTGCATGTTTGCATTTTCTACATGTGTGCATGTGATCCTGCATGTTTGCATTTTTCTGCATGTGTGCTGTGTGAGTCCACTGCATGGTCGGAATGTGTGCATTTGAGTCCACTGCATGTGTGTGTCCAAATGGTGCTTTTGATCTCTATTAGATGAGATTCCATAAAACCATAGTTAACTTCTCTTTTTTTTCTCATAGGTCCCATTCTTTCTTTCCTTCCATAAATGCCCTACAATATATAAATAAATTGATATTATAGTTTAAGTATTTCAAGGGCAAATATGAGACTTTGATGTGCAAAAATATTGGCATCAATTAATTTGACATTCAATATTAGAATTTGATGCATAATTAAGTGTTCAATTCTTATTTGATAAAATAAATCACTCATTTAAACAACTTAATTATGCAATTCTAACCCTTTATCATTATGGCTACTAGAAAACATAAAGTTTTAAAAATTATTTGAAAAGGTGGAATTTCAAATTTTTTGGGACTATTGATAATCAGAGGAAGTCTCTCTTTGAGGAGCTATAGGGATTGGAAGAAAGGAAAGTGATGAGGGCTCTTTTGGATGAGGAGATGGTGGGAAAAAGTTGTGTAGCTGTTAACTTGAAAAGGCCATACTCATGGAGGAGATCTCGTGGAGGCAAGATTCTCGAGTCCTTTGGTTGAAACAAAGGGATAGGTGTACTAAGTTTTTCTATCGGTTGATGATCGGTGTAAATAAGTGCACAGTATCGTAGTTTTATAGTAAAATGATGAGAAAAATATCGTCCTCAGGGATTGGTAACTTACTTTTGACAAATACCAAAATTATACTAATTTTGATTTTATCTAGAGAAGTCACTAAGATTTTTGTAATTGTAATTTAAAATAAAATCAATTCCAAGAAAAATACGCAAAGGAAAAGAAAAATGATGTTCTAAGATCAAATGAATGGAAAAGAAAACTTCTAAGAAATCGATTTCACATAATCCCTCACTATGCTTTACTCATCTAACTAATTGAATTTAATTCTCTCTATTTGTTAGCAAATCTCTAATTTATCCAAAAGCCTCTTTCGATAGTCAATTAGAAATTATTCTTATTCATCATTTTACACAAGAGTATGCAAATTAATAAAGCAAGAGAGCAATAAGACCAATGATTTTAATACTACATAGGTTCATAAAAGTCTTTCAATCTCTATATTTACCTATGCTGAAATATCCAAGATCTATCCTATAATTCTCTCTTTGATAGCAAATCATAAGATTAAAATCATCTAATTAATGACCAATTAATTAGAAGCAATAAGTTCAGAATAAATCAGACAAACAAAGAAAGAATTACTTTAAATTAGCATAGATAATCAAGCATAAGTCGGAACTAGATTACATCATTTTCTTAGAATAAAGAAAATTTAGTTCATGCTAAAAATTAAATTTAACATAAACAAATTCACCATAATTTTTCTAAGAAAAATGGAAGGAAAATGAACACTAAAAAATACTTCTCGCAGTTGCAGCATCCTCGCAGTCGCCGCTCATCTTCAAAACCAAAGGAAATTAAGTTCTAAATCTCTCTTACATTCGTGCGTCAACAAGCCTAGAGCTCAAGCTACTTTTTTTATCTTCTAAAAATTAAAAACTTGCTGGGTCCCAGCGAGAAGTCCTGTCCGCGTTGTGCTTCCTCTGTAAACTCCAAAAGAAAGCCCCGTGTTTTGTGCCTCCAATAAAACCATTGCTGCGTCTTTCACCAATTGACCAAGTCAAAAGAAAAATCCAAACTGCTGAGTCCTGCTCAAAATGGAAGGAATGAAAAATCCTTTGCATTTGTTCCGGAACTTGAGGCAAGCATAAGACCCATTCAAATTTAAAAGAAAAAACTGCTTGCATCCCGCAACAACCCACCAGCCTTATGCTTGCTTTCTTCAGCATTTTGCCTTTTTATTTTCCATCAACAACCCAGCATCCAAGTCAAACCGAAGGTCTCTTTCATTTTCGCATGTGATGTCTCTTTCATTTTAGTAGCTCCTCTTTTCAAATAAAGTTTTCATTTAAATGAGAGAAAGTCTCTAGATGATAGGCTTCTAAAATTTGGATCTTCATCTTCTTCAAATATGAAATAAAATTTAAATAATAACAATGAAACTTAAAATCAACAAAAATAAATAAAATTAGACTAATCTTTAAAGTTAAGAGGATAAAATATCTAAATTATGCAAGTCATCAAACACTCCCAAATTTAAAACTTTGTTTGTCTTCAAACAAAAAGAAAATAAAATAAAATACCACTATAAGCAATATCAACTAGACCCCATAGAGAAGTATCATCACTCATTAAGCCATGATCTGAATTTAGATTTCATCACTAGTATCTTACTCTTTTAACATGAAAGATAGAAGGAAAATCAATAAAAAATTTAGTAATTTGTCAAACAAGAGTTAGAGGTTTACTTAAACCTAAATCTAAGACCTTGAGTGTTAGTGTGATATAATCAATTTAACTCCAAACCACTTCAAACTCAGATAAAAGTAGAACAACTAAAATCAGAAAAATTCTCTCAAAACTTAACCCCATAAGTCCAATTTTCAGAAATCCTCTCTACTAATGTAGTCAACACCAAAATCAGAGATCAAAAGGTCTTTACTCAGGTTGTAATGACAGGCCACAAGGTGAGGGCTAAGAAAGAAATTGATATAGAAAATCAAAGCAAACTGGGAAAATACTTGGTGGAAAGAACAATAAAAAGAGATATCTATAGAATTCAAACCATAGCTCTTTCTTAACTATATGCTCAAACTAGTGACATTATTGTTGTTGTAATCAATTAAGCAATACCAACAAGTAATACACACTTCACTTATTGAGTTTTCTCTATTTATTTGAGCTTCTTTTTTCTTTTTTTTTCAACCACCTCAATTCTCGTAGCCTTTTTAAATTTTCAACCACTTCAACCTTTTTTTTTTCACACTTTGATCAAACAGAGCAAACTTATTGTGGATAATTTTCTTCAAACTAACTTTCTCTTTAAATGTAAATTTCACCAAAGTATTTCTCAAACTGTAAAAGGTAAATTCATGGGTTTTCAGGCTTTGAACGGGAATGATTTATGTAGTTAAAAGAATAAATAAAGGCTTATGTAAAATAAGGCTCAAGGGGGTTGACTATGAAAATACACCATGCAATGATAGCATGATACTTAGGACGGCTATGAAAGCTTTTTGGTTATGACAAAAAAAATTACCTAGATAATTTGGTATCAACTAGGATTTCACCTCAATGATCCATCAATGGATTCTAGAGCAAAGCAAGATTGAACTTCCCTCTTCCAGTTAATTCAACTTCTTCTCTTTATAAGCAAAATGGAATAAAAGAAAACGATTATGTGCTCAATTATGTTCAAGGTCAAAGATTTACATCAAAGTACCCACAAAACTCCGCCTGACATAAAAGAAATTTTTGAAAATTTTTCTCAAATCCATCCTCAATCACAAATTTCAGAATCATAGAGAATACAATCACACTCAAATGCATGCTTGGTAAGAGAATTAAACAACTCAAGACTTATAAAATCACAAGTAAAATAAAATAAAGACCAAATGACTATAGGAGTTTACACCCCCAAACTTAAACTAAACAATGTCCTCATTGTAATGCAAAAGTGAAAATGATTGAAGAAATGAAAGGAATTTCCTTGGTTTCATGGTGAATCAACCGTAGTTTGTAATTTTCAGCTCTTTATTCATGCTAAATAAACCTGCATCAAAATTTAAATTATTAAAAAAATAATAAAGATAATAAAAAATAAAAGAATAAAAGGAAGTTCTATGGGTTGCCTCCCATATGCTCTTGTTTTAAAGTCTATAACTAGACTTTTCAATCTTCATCAATTAGGATCTCCAAGATGAATAAATGCATAGTTCCTCTCCACTTGTTCTCCATAGTAGTGCTTCAATCTCTGACCATTAATT
Source organism: Carya illinoinensis (assembly GCF_018687715.1). Classification (NCBI taxonomy): domain Eukaryota; kingdom Viridiplantae; phylum Streptophyta; class Magnoliopsida; order Fagales; family Juglandaceae; genus Carya; species Carya illinoinensis. Next base: position 23,398,019 of record NC_056758.1, read on the forward strand.
CTGAATATATTCCTTGTCTTGTCCTTCAAGTCTATTGCTCCAAAAGAGGAAACTTTTTCAATTGTATAAGAACCTGTCCATCTTGATTTGAACTTACCCGGGAAGAGTTTAAGTCGTAAATTGAAAAGTAAAACATGCTGTTTTGATGCAAACTCACGCCTAAGAATCTGTTTGTCATGCCACTTCTTCGTCCGTTCTTTGTAGATCTTTACATTTTTACAAGCATCATTCCGGAATTCATCCATCTCATTCAATTGAAGAAGCGCTTTTCCCCTATTGCCTTCAAATCAAAATTAAACCATTTCACAGTCCAATAAGCTCTATGCTCCAACTCCACAGGAAGATGACATGCCTTTCCAAACACTAATCGGTAAGGAGACATCCCTATAGGTGTTTTAAAGGTTGTACGTTATGCCCATAAAGCATCATCAAACTTCTTTGTCCAATCCTTTCTATTGGTGTTGATCGTCTTCTCAATGATGTTTTTGATTTCTCGATTTAAAATTTCAGCTTGGCCATTAGTTTGAAAATGGTAAGTAAGTGCTATTTTGTGCTTCACACTATATTTAGAAAGAAGATTATCAAACAACTTGTTGCAAAAGTGGATCCCTTCGTCACTAATAATAGCTCTTGGAGTGCCAAATCTTGTGAATATATTCTTATGCAAAAATTTGAGCACTACATTTGCATCATTTGTTGTTGTAGCAATTGCTTCCACCCATTTTGACACATAATTAACTGCTAACAAGATATAAACAAAGCCAAAAGAATGAGGAATAGGCGCCACAAAATCTATTCTCTAAACATCAAATAACTCAACTTCTAAGATATTTTTCAATGGTAACCACTGTTTTTTATACCGTACCGGCCGGTACATTCCATATTGGTCGCTGGTCCAGTACAAGTGAAATATCGGCTTATATTTCAGCCTGTACCGGCCTACATACCGACCGATATTTCGGCCTTCATCTTTTTTTTTCTTTTTTTCAAACTGTAATCTCATTTTTTGATCCCAATTCAGACCAGACTATTTATAATTTATATATATATATGTATTCATGTATAATTTATTCATATATAGACTATTATTTTGAAATATAATTTATATATATATTTATATATAATTTATTTATATATCGACTATCCCGAAACGGTACAGATACAGAAATATTCTGTTCCAGTGCCTTGATCGATACGACATCCAGTATGGTATTCAAAACATAGATGGTAACTCCTGACGCCTTGAAATATTTTCCATACGTTGGCACCGGTCACAAGTTTTCACTAAAGTATAACTATCATGAAAAATAGAAGGCCAAAAGAAACCACTTTGAAGTACCTTATCTGCTGTTCGTGTTGCTCCAAAGTGTCCTCCATATGATGATGAATGACAATGATGGAAAATGGCTTGCATCTCTTCTTCTGGCACACATCTTTAGATGATTTGGTTAGGCCATCTTTTGAATAGCAAAGGCTCATCCCAAAGATAATATTTCACATCATGCAAAAAATTCTTGCGTTGGTGGTAAGTAAGATCTGGTGGCAGTACTTTATAAGCTAGGTAGTTTACAATATCAGTATACCAAAGAAGTTTGATCTCACATGCAAACAACTGCTCATCAGGGAATGCTTCTTGGATCACTGAATCTGGTCTTTCTTCCTCTTGCTCCAGCCGGAAGAGATGATCAGCAATTGAATTTTCACTTCCTTTCTTATATCGAACCTCCAAATCAAACTCTTGAAGAAGCAGGATCCAATGAATTAGCCTAGGCTTAGCATCCTTCTTGCCAAACGAATAGCAAAGTACTGCATGATCAGTGAACACTATCACCTTTGTACCAATGAGGTAAGATCGATATTTGTCACAAGCAAACACCACATCAAACATCTCCTTCTCAGTTGTTGTATAATTTAATTGAGTTTCATTCAATTTCCGGCTTGCATAATAGATGGCCCTAAATAGTTTGTCTCACCTTTGTCCC